>NW_017731431.1:2940065-2949807 GCF_001890085.2 Hipposideros armiger
TTTAGAAGAAGCTATTTTGGCCTCTTATTTGGATTAATAAGGAAGAATAGTCAAGAATGTAAAAGCTAATGGAACTATAGGAAAAATTACTGTTCATCCTAGAGTTTTATTGTGATGAAGGGCTGGAAAACTGTACATTATCAAAATAAAATGCAGACTTTGTGAAAGTGAATTTCTTAAAGCTCAGAAAAGATGTAGGTATGATTCTCTGACTAAAGATGCTAAAAGGGTAGCAACTTAGGTAAGATGAGAGGTTTTGTTAAGGAAAGTCTGAAGTGATATTAAAAAATTATTTTGATTGAATAAAGGGTAGAAGCATAATAGCTAACGAGATGGCAGTAGCTGCCCAGGACCTCTCAAATGAGCTCCAGACATGTACTAAAGATGGAAAGAGGGACATGTTACCAACGTGACAGTGACACGGTCTTACAAACTAGCGCAGCTACTTGTGGAAAACACAAAAACAGAAACACAACATACTTGAAGAATAACTGTTTACCTTTTTACAAACGTTTAAAGGAAGGCTAAACAAAGACAAAATTCTCTTTGCATCTTCTGCTTTGCATCTTCATTCAGTGGAATAATTTCCAAAGTAGAGAAGGTGGGAGGTGAGAAATTGGGGCTGGGAAATAGTCATTTGCCCTTGTGCGTGGTTGGTGTCTTTCTGGTAATAAATTGTATATGTCCTTAAGTCTGCATTGTTTAGTACGGTTCTTTCATAGGGAGGGTTTTCTATTTTTGTTATCAGCAGCCATTATATTCAAGCACATTCTGTGATGGATATGGTTTTGAAGACTCCAATTTTCCTTCTGTTTTTACTTCTGCTTGGACAGAAATGTATAAAGTTTAATCTTCAAGAATCTGAGACAGATGGCCCAGAATCATAGTTTGGTTATTCAGATTGTGGACTGGCCATTGAATTGATTTCTTCATTGAAGATGAGGATTACCCAAGAAGCCAATGGAACTCAGACAATGACATTCTTCAATCCTTCAGCTAGGAAGAGCTCCCTGGCCGCTTAGATTAAGAAGGGTTGGCCTGCGTGTACAGAGCAACAATGAAAATGGTCCAGAGAATCAGAGGCCACTGAACTTTATGTCCCTGCCCAACTACAGCATTATTCAGAATTTATGGTTATGCCAGCCTGTGCGCCCTCAAAACATTTCCCCAAGTATTTTAGGATTCTCACATAAATATTGCTGCAGTAAGTATCATCAACATTTAGTAGCTGTTTTTCAAGAATAGCCAAGTGACATTATTATGGCCTGCCATCAAACTAGGGGAGGTGTGGAGGAGGCCAAAACTGATCATTGCAGATAAAGACGATGTTTATACAGAGATGCACAGCAGAGTTTATGCTAAAAACCCTGTATATGTTTCAATATATTAGCAGCATATTTGAATCTTCTGTCTGCTTTTGGTGCAGTGCTTCTCACATGTTTTCATCCAAATAGTTCCAGTGAGAGGGGAGAGTGAATGTGTATCTACCTCACAGATAATTTTTTGGAAGTTCTTGTGTTTATTTTTAAAAATGTGTGTGGATTTTGTATTCAATTAAAAATGATTATACAATAATATTTTGCCCTTGTACATTTCCCAACTCTCTCAGGAAAGTTATCGGCAGTTCTCATACTTCAATTTACATAAGGATCACCTGGAATGCTTGTTAAAATGTGAATTCCTGGTCTCTATATTCACTTTCTCCCTCACTCCCCATCCTGATTAGGTGAGTGTAAAGCAGGGCCTGGAAATAAGCACCAGAATCAGGAGACTGATGCTGTTTAGCTGACCCAAGTAGCATGCTGTGAGAAACTTAGCTTTAGAAAGTAGCCCTGTGGCGTCTCTTTTCCTCAGTTTGAGAAGCACCTCTCTAAAGGCTCTAAGAATATTCACCACAGAAATGAGTAATCCATTCTAAGCTTTATTGACCATTCCTGCTCTTAACTCATCCTGTGGTCAACCAGTCTGAACTCTTAGCTTTCTTACAAGACCCACATTTTTCTATCTTCAGTGTGTTCACTAGATGTGTTCTCTCAGCCAGTCCCTATATTTCACTGACACATCTTCAAATCATATTGCTCCTTCCAGGCTCTCCAGGGCTGCCTTCCCCCAGAAGAGCTCAGCCTTTTTCACCCACTCAACTTGCCATGAATTTTCTCCTGAGCTCTCCTCAATTCTTCTCTTACTGTTTATCTACATGGTTTGTTCCTAGCTGAGTTTAGGTTCCACAAGTGGAGTGCATGTTAGATAACTCCCTGGGTGTCCAGTAGTACCTACCATAATCCTTTGAATGCAGTAGCTGCTCAATAAGTATTGGTTGAATGCATGACTCAGTGAGAAAAAGCTGGTATGTAGAGTTGGGAATAACAAAAAAATAGAAGAAACAATAGTTCTGCTATTTAGTTCTGTAATGTGGTGATGAACTGAAGCGTGTTCCTTTCTTTGGAGATATTTCTCTTAATTAGGTGGAAAGAAAATCCAAAAATGATTATGGCAGTGATACAATAAAAAAAAAATGAGTATGTAGACCCATTGAATGCACAACACAAAGAGTGAACTCTAATGTAAATTATGGAATTTGTTAATACCAATATTTCAACACAGGTACCACACTAATGCAAGATATTCATAATTGGGTAAGCTAAGTGGGAGGAGTTTGAGGGGATATATAAGTCTATGCTTTCTGCTCAGTTTCTCTGCAAACCTGGAACTGCCCCCAAAATAAAGTCTGTTAATTAAAAAACAACAAAAAAAGTGGGCATTTAATAATAAGAGAGAAAAAAAGGCGTAAGGTGAAATGACAAGAAATTAATTGAAGCAGTATTCAGCCAATACTTTTCAAGAGGAGGAAAGCAAGGCCTGACTCACTATGGTTGGGAACACTCTTTCATGATTGTTTATTCATAACACTTCTAAAGAATTCTTTGAACTCAGCTTTTTCATTAGTGAAATGAGATTTTTCATGTTTAGAAACATATGATAAAATGCACGTATCAATAAGCAAGCATGAACCTTATAATAAACATTGCCCAATAATTCACCTTGTTACAAATGACAGCAGAATTGGTAAAGCAAGTGTACTTATAAGGGCAGAGGTGGAATGGAGCTGTAGAGAGGATACAGCCTACTAAGGAGTTTAAAGAATACTTTCAGTGGAATGAGGAGACATGCTATAGCATCAACCAATCATGGTTTGACAACAAGAGTGATGAGAGAGAGAAAGAGAGGAGCGAGCAAGCAAGCTTTGTAGAGCTGGGCTCACACATATTCCGCGGTTCATTTCAGAGGGAAAAAAAAATAATTTTCGATTTATGTACAGTGTAAGTATCTAAATGATTCGATGTAGAATATCATATTGCAAACTCCTTCAGAATTATGCAGTCAGCACAACCTGCAAATTTGAATTGTTTTGTTTTAACCTTTATCAGGGTTCTCCATCTTCCATCTAGTGTTACTGCAATCCAGGATCTGTCTTTATTTTGTGGCTAAGCCATTTTCATGTGCATTAATATGTATACAATTATATATGCTTCATATGCATTTCTCTATAAATAGAAAAGAGCTATTTGTTACTAGTAAGTGTTTTTATTTAGCTTTCTCTTTCTCTGCTGATATGGAGAATACCATTTGCAGTTTATGAGGGTGCTTTGTACCTACACCAGACAAGGTGGTTGTGTGTGCTCTCAAGGCAGGACTTCTAGCTGCAACTGGCAGAGACTAAATCTAATCTTTTCAGAAACTTGCACAGCACCATAATACAGTGCAGTGCAGTGCTTCTCAAACTTGAACGTGTAAACAAACCATGTGGAGATCTTGCTAAAATGCCGAATCTGAATTGGCAGGTCTGGGGAGGGGTCTGAGAGCCTGAATGTCTAACAATTTTCTGGTGATGCTAATGCAGCATAGCAGGGGGCAGAGGGGCCGCCTCTTACCACGTGACTGTTATCTGATCTGATATGATTTTTTTTAAAAAAAAAACCACTGTGGAACCTCGAGATACGAGATATGGAGGAAATCTGAAAAATTTCCCCCACTAACCCATTCAGATGCTCCAAGGATTAACATCTTGTTTACTTCCTTCTGTCTACAAGGCAGGTGGGTATAAGTTTTCACGATCACCTCCAAACACCATATATGCTACAGCATGTGGCTTGTGTAAAAGAGATTGTGTGTGAGTAGTCAGAGGGCAAATACAGTCATCAGGGAGAAGGCTTCATTCTATCTCAGAAAGATAGATTAAGGGCAGCAAAACTGGCATTTGGTTATTATAAATAGAAAAGGAGGTGTTCTCCATGATCATTTTTTAGAAGGTAAAGTGATGATGAACTGGTAATTAAAAATCGACATTTTCATGAATCTAGAGATGATTTCTCAATGGTCCATTCTTATGAATCCTCTGCCCTCTGCAAATTTTCACACATTTCATGACTCAGCTCTGTATAGACACTATAAAACACCTTGTGTTGTTATTTCTTGTGTAAATATATTTAGCACAAACAGATGGATCAATGAACTCACAAAGATCGTCTGCAAGTCCAAATTTTCCTGCCAGATGAGAGCTGTAACCTGCAGAAAGCACTTAGCAGAGGAGCTGAAGTCAGAGTAGGGGAGGGGTGGGAGAGTTTGAATAATGGGAAGGAAAAGACAGCTTCAGCTGAGGGAATTCACTCCAGACAAGGAAAACGTGTTATGCTCCCCAGCCTTGCAGGTAGCATGTTTGGCTGCCACAGGAGCACATTATTTGTTCTCCCCCCTCCCTCCCCCCCGCCAAACTCCCGACACTGAACTAAAGAATGCATTGTGGGAAAACCCATAGTGACATATGACACAGTGCAAAGGAAGATCACAGCGTGAGGCAGCATCAAGGGGTTGACATGGCCTTGATGCACTCGGGCACAGCACGGGGTCGCCGGGATGAGTGGCTCTTCCAACGGAAGCCCGGGTGCAATTTGCACAATTCTCCTGAGAGCTCCGGGTGAAGCCCTGAGCCCCTGTAAACTGGGCCAAAGAGGAGAGCAAAGACCCTGCCCCCTGCCTGGAGACACACAAAGGGAGGCATTTCAAAAGGAACTTAGTTAAAAGGAGGAAAAATTATACACAAATATTAGAGGAAAATTGGAATGGATTTTTAAAAAGAATCTAACATTAAGAACGGGAGCAAAGGGGATGGGAAGAAATTGGAAAAGTGCAGGAAACTCGCTGGCAAAGCACATATCAAAGTAATGTGTCACACTTTCTTCTTTTTCTTTTTTTAAGAGACTCTGGGGAAGGGTACAAGTGAACCTGATTTGTTTTGGTTAAAGAGTCTGTCCTCCCTTCAATCTCTCAGAACTTTTCAGCCGTTGTCTATGTCTAAATGAAAGTTTGCATTTTTTAAAAAAGGGGAACCCTGCAAGTCCAATCAGTGTTTCTTTCTATTCTGTGTCTAGCATAAGACCCTCCTCCCCACATTCTCCCTTGCTGTTCCTGCTTATCATAATGTGCCACTTTTTGTTCACCAGATTTACATTTTAGAATTTCTGTATTGCTGCCATACGTTAATTATTAATCTTCTACCAGTCACCTCTGTAGAAGCATTTCAAACTTTGATTTCACTATCCATTCTGAGGAAAATAAGCATTAATCATGACCTCTTTCTAGTGGGTATTTTCCTTTTCTCCTCCTATGAAGAATGTACCCTCTACATTTCGAGAGAAGTACTTAGGGAAATCTTGGAGATTTTAAAAAGCAGCCTACAAAAGCTTGAGATTAAGAATGACCATTGTTTTCCAAGCGTCAGTGAAAACTCTTTTGAAAAATTCTAGGTTATGTTATAAACAAGAATTTTATTATTATATAATTGCAGTTAAGGTAGTAAAAAATTAACCAATTTTGATTTGGCTCAACTAACCAGCTTCCTAATGTCAACCCAACAGTCAGACTAATTGTTTGTGGCCCTGCCTTTGATGGAGTCTTCCATTTGCTTGTAACCCTAGAGGTGGTGTTAGTGTTGCTTATTGATTTCATTTCATATTTAATCAAAAGAAATAGATCAATTTTACAATTTCGAGTTATATTTCAATATGACTTCTTAATGGTTATGATTCTTTTAAACTTATTTCTGTCTCTAAAATTGGCTTACTACCTATAACAGCTGTTCTTAATATTTTAGGAGAAGAATTTTACAAAAGCTATAAAGGTGAAGTGTGTGTGTATGTATGTGTATTTGTGTGTGTGTGTGTGTGTGTGTGTGTGTGTGTTTTCTTTTTTTAATGTAAAAATTTATTTTATTTTAAGATGCTGGTTTCAAATATTTATAACCTTCTCTTTTTAATATTTTTTATGCCTTATTTATTTATTTATTTTGACATTCAATATTATTTATATTAATCTCACGTGTATAGCATAGTGGCTAAACATTTATATAATTTATGCAGTGATCCCCCTGACTAGTCTAGTATCCACCCGACACTATGCATAGTTATTACCATATTATTGATTATATTCTTTATGCTTTACATTACATCCCCATGACTATTTTGTAACTATTTATTTGTACTTCTTAATCCCTTTAACCTCTTTCACCCTGCCCCCTATTCCCCTCCCTGATAAATCTAGTACCCATCTGACACCAAACATAATTATTACAATATTAGTGACTATATTTCTTATATATACCCTACACCCCCATGACTACTGTGTAACAACCAATTTGTACTTCTTAATCCCTTCCCCTTTTTCACTCTCTCCTAAACCCCTTATCTGGCAACCATCAAAATGTTCATTGTATGAGTTTGTTGCTGATTTGATTGTTTGTTTATTTTGTTCTTTAGATTCCATGTATAAACAAAATCACATTGCATCTGTCTTTCTTTGTCTGACATACTCCACTCAACACAATATCCTCCTGGCCCATCCATGCCGCTGCAGATGGCAAGAACCCATTTCCATCCATGGCTGAGATGGGAAGCTCTTTTTCTGTCCTTTGATTCTAAATGCTAGCTTTGGTGGGTAGAGTAATCCTGGGTGTAGGTCCTTGCCTTTCATCACTTTGAATATTGAATATTTCCTGTCAATCCCTTCTGGCCTGCAAAGTTTCTGTTGAGAAATCACCTGACAGTCTTATGGGAGCTCCCTTGTAGGTAACTAACTGCTTTTTTCTTGCTGCTTTTAAGAGTGTTTCTTTGTCTTTAACCTTTGGCATTTTATGATGTGTCTTGGTGTGGGCCTCTTTGAATTCATCTTGTTTCAGACTTTCTGTGCTTCCTGGGCTTGAATATCCATTTCCTTCATCAGGTTAGGGAAGTTTTCCATCATTATTTCTTCAAATAGGTTTTCAATTCCTTGCTCTCTCTCTCATCTCCTTCTGGTACCCCTATGATGCAAATATTGGTACCCTTGATGTTGTCCCAGAGGCCCCTTAAACAGTCCTCATTTTTTTTGGATTCCTTTTTTTTTTTTTGCCTTTCTGATTGGGTTTCTGCTAACTTCTCTTCTAAATTGGTGATTCAATCCTCTGCTTCATCTAATCTGTTGATTCCCTGTAATGTATTCTTCAATTTAGTTATTGTATTCTTTATTTCTAACTGGTTCTTTTTTATGTTTCCTGTCTCCATTTTTATATTTCCTGTCTCTCTGTTGAAGTTCTCCCTGAGATCATTGAGCATCCTTATAACTAGTGTTTGAACTCTGTGTTTGGTAAATTGTTTGTCTCCATTTTGTCTAGTTTCTTTTCTGGAGCTTTGTTCTGTTCTTTAATTTGGGACATATTTCTTTTTCTCCCCATTTTGGCTGCCTCCCTGTGTTTGTTGCTATGTAGTAAGTAGGGATGCTATGCCTCTTGGTCTTAGTAAAGTGGCTTTATGCAGTAGGTATCTTGTGGGGCCCAGTGGTGCGGTGTCCCTGGTCACCAGAATCGGGTGCTCCAGGTGTGTCTCTTGTGTGGGCTGTGTGTGTCCTCCTGTTGTAGTTGAGCCTAGGTTGCTGTTTGCATGTGAGTAGAAGGGATTGGCTCTTGGGCTGATTGGTTGTGAGGAATTGCCATGACTACAATGGAGTAGTGGTTGTGCAGAGGCTGTCCTTACAGAGCAGGATTTGCTTTAGCAGGACTGTGATGCCTGCCCTGTCTGCTCTTTGGGTTTGCCATCCTTGGAGGCAGCAGGGTGATGCTCCAGCTGGACTGAAGCTGGCCAGTGGGCGTGGCAGCCCCACGGCCTTCTGGGAGGGGACCTTCCACAAGCCAAATTCAGCTGCAGGCTGTGCCCTGCCTGGGACCACCTGGCATGAGCCACAAAGCAATCCATCAGCCATGTTGTGATTGGAGGTGCCTTGAGAGGCCAAGCCACAAATCAAGATGGCTTTCGCTAGTTCAGGGCTTAAGGTTGCTCAGCGAAAGGCCCAGGACATGCTAAAGTCAGATGCTGCTTGTTTGGGTTTGTGGAACATTGTGATATTTTAGGAAAGTCTGTAGCATGAGCCAAGGCAGGCGGTTTGTACAGAAAAGCCACTGGAAGTGGCTCGAGTGGGCTTGCAATTTGGGAGGGGCTTTGCCTCAGAATCTTCAGCGTGGGGCCAGGTTGATGGAGACTCAGATATGGCGGCTGCCTGCGTCTGCACACAGAGAAAGGGGGAGGGCTCAACAAAGAAACAATGGGTTCTGTTACCTCCTTTGTCTGGGAGAAAGCTGCTCCTCCAGCCCTTGCTCTGCAGCCAGACAACTCAGTTCCTCCTAGTATGTTCCTGGTGCCTTTGGAGCTGCTGCCCCAGCATTGGAGGTCGGAGCGCGTTAAGTAAGTCCATGTGTGGGCCCTTTAAGAGGAGTGTCTTGAACTCCAGCCTCCTTCTGGCTCCCTCAGCTACAATCTCCGCTATTTTTCACAACCAGAAGTTACGGGGACTTCTCTCCTTGGCACTGAAACCCTGGGCTGGGGAAGGGGAGCCTCATGTGGGGTTGGGAACCCTTGCTCCTCTGGATGGACCTCTGCAGCTCAGATATCCCTCCTGATTTTTAATGGTCACACACAGGTGTGGGACTAGCCAGTTCTGTGTCTCTGCCCCTCCTCCCGGTCTTGAGGTGGCTTCTTCTGCATATCCATAGTTTAGGGCTTGGGTTCTTCTAAACTTCAGGTGATTCTCAATGATGGTTTTTCAATAGTTTGGTTGTAATTGATGTGGATGTGAGAGAGGTGAGCACAGGTTTAGCTATTCTGCCACCTTGACTGGAGTGTGTATTTCCTTTATAACATTTCAAGAGGTTTGTAGGGCCCTAAAAGATTATATATGAACCTTTAAGGTTTTTGGAAACTAGATCAAGAATTCATAATAGTGGTACAGAAGTCCCACTTTCTCACCTCTACCCACACGAATTCCAGCTGAAGGCTGTGTTGTTTAATATCACATATAAATGGTCCCAACATGAAATTTGCCAGTTGCACTGTTTGGTTGCTGTGCAGGATTTTGGATGTCAACTCTATTACTTTTGGTGTTGCAGCTGGATTTACTTGGTGCTATGTTCTACTTGTGGTCCTCTTGATTACACTTTTGTTAAGCAATGTGTTTGGTGTGGCAAAATATACTCATAATTTTCATTCCCCAGTGAGCAGTGATGCTCTATATATTTTCATGTGCTTATTTGCCATCTGTGACTTATTTGCCATAACTTCGTTGGTGAAATATCTGTTCAAAACATGCACTTATTTTAAAAACTGAATTGCTTATTGAGTTTTCAAAGGACTTTATATATTCTGGATATAAGTCCTTCATT
>NW_017731431.1:2951607-2952659 GCF_001890085.2 Hipposideros armiger
ATAATTTCTGTTTACTTACTTATTATTTTTGAAAATTGAGATATATTTGACAGATATATAAGTTTAAGGTGTACAAAGCATTGATTTGATACCTTTATATATTGCAATGTGATTACCATCACAGCATTAGGCAACACCTCTACAACATCACATAATTATCATTTCTTTTTGTGGATATTTAAAATTTAGTCTCTTAGAACTTTGAAGCATATAATACAGTATTGTTGACTATAATCACACTGCTGTATATTAAGTCTCTAGAATTTACTTGTCTTCTAAGTGCAAGTTTGTACCCTTTGATTAACACCTCCCCAATTTTCTCCCCCCTCAGCCCCATAACCACCATTCTACTCTCTGTTTCTATGAGTTTAGCTTTTTTAGGTTCCATACAGTATTTCTCTTTCTCTGTCTTACTTATCTCACTTAGAATGACATCCTAAGGGGTCATTCATGTTGTAGTAAATGGCAGGAATTCTTTCTTTTTCATGGCTGAATTATATATATATATATATATTCACCCATTGATAACACTTAGGTTGTTTCCATATCTTGGCTACTATTGTTAACTATTTTTGAGCAATTTGATTATGACATGTCTTGGTGAAGATACTATTATGTTTCTTGTGCTTGGGTTTCTGTGAGTTTCCTTGATCTGTGTGCTTACAGTTTCATCAAATTTGGAAAAATTTAGGCCATTATTTATTTAAATATTTTTTCCGTGTTCTCTTTCAATTACATTCTTTTTTGTTTGTTTGTTTTGTTTTGTTAGAGTGTGTGGGGTTGTGTCTTTTTTTTTTATATTGGGGAATTGGGGGGTGGGAACAGCGCTGGGGAATTGGGGGAAGGGGAACAGACAAGCCACTGTCCCCCTGCTCCTCAGTCTAGTTGTGGAGGACGTTGCCCCACTGGCCCAAGTTGGCACCATCATTGTGCTCCTCCCAGGTGAGGCAGATCAGTCGCCGGCTTCTGGACGGCCACTCACTGTGGCTGCTGGCCGACCATGCTGGCTGCTGGCTACACACGGTAGCCCATGGCAACCCACTGCCACAGGG
>NW_017731431.1:2958999-2966580 GCF_001890085.2 Hipposideros armiger
ACTTTCAAAAATACTTGAGGTAGTTTACAGATTAAACCTGGTACTATGCTTCAGGATAGAATCAACTCTCTAAAGGCAGCCAGAGACATCAGGGGTTTCAGGCATCACATTGGCTCTGTTTTCTAGAAGCAAAGACAAAGACATTGGTTCATTACAGTCTCAGTTTCTGACAGCTCACAATATACACTTCTTTAAAAAGATAATTAATATACAAAAAATATTTTGTTTTTTTTGTAATTAAATTTCAACAGGAATAGTGTTCAGTCTTGCATGTAGAGCACACAACAAAGATACTATTGAGAAATAGTATCTTTAATCAGACTGTCCTATATTACTTTGCTCCCTGCAGATGTCCTTTTTCCTCACAGCCAGATGGGGTTAGAAGATATATATTCACCTAGCTTTATAAAAGGCACCTGGAGGGTCACATATTGCCCCTCAACAAGGGCAGAAAGCACAACATGGTGAATGACTTTCAAGGATCACATGTCTCAAATGAGCAGACCTCATCCCATCCCTGATAATGACACCTCAACAAGCAATCATATCTTCTGAATTGTAGATGCAAATGAGCATTATAAACGCTCGATTCAGAAAACCTTGGGTATCAGAAACTCTCTATATTGCTTTGTTTTTCTCAAAATCTTTGACTTACTTTTTGATATTTTGATATGTCCTCTTGCTCAGACTGCTGGTTTAGACATTGGCTAAAGACAAAAAGGGGCAGACCAGTGAGGCTGACATATTGTATCTCGTAAATGCCCTTTTGGACCTTTTATGTCCCTTGTCCTAGAAAGGAGTTCCACAGGCCGCTTTCTTAGCTCACAGTATGGAACTTGATATGCTAAAAATCCTTACAGGACTGAAAGGGGACATTGGGGAAAACAGTCATTTCTGAGTCCAGGTTGGGTTTGATAAAAGGCAGATGCTATAGTTAAAAATTTCTGTGTAACAAACCATCCCGAAGTTTAGTGGCTTTAAGCACTTCTTTATTGTTGTTTCGTGTGGTTCTTTGGAGTGTATGGGCTCAGTGTCTCATGCAGCTACAGTAAGATGGAGGCTGGGAATGAGCCTTGGATGTCCAAAATGGCATCTTCACTCACATATGTGGCACCCCTGCTGGGAGTGCTGGAAGAGCTAGGACTGGCCAGGCATTTCTCTCTCTCCACGTAGCCTCACTATCATGGGCTACCTTGGGCTTCCTCAAAGCTGGTGATCTCAGAGTAGTTAGGTTTCTACCCAGAGGCTGGATTTCCTCAGAATGAGGATTCTGAGAGGCCCAGATACAGCTGCATTATCTTTTCATGGCTTAAAGGAAGTCATGCAGCATCACGTCTGTGTTCTATTGGCCAAAATGAGTCGTAGGGGCCAGTCCAGATTCAAGGGGAAGAGATTTACGCAAAGGTATGAATCCTAGGAGGTGCGATTCATTGGGGGAACCAAGTTTGGTGACTAAAACACACAGCAGAATAAGAAATTTTTGGAGAACTTCTGACTAAACTAGGTTCGTGGCCATTGGTAAATATCCACAATGATACTGAGGGGGATTGGCAGACTGGAAGTGGGTGTGGTGAAGCCATTCTGTAGCCATAAACCACTAATTGTCCCTGAAGCACCTGTAAAAGGGGCACAGAAGACTGGTTCAGTGGGAGGAAAGGTTGGGCCCTTTGTCAGAATTCATTATTTTAGAACTGGCCAAAAATCTATGGGAGTGTCCTGGAAGATGCTTAAGGAGAAGCCCATACCCGTAAATAAATGAATTGTGCTTCTGAGGTCCTACACCCGGATAAATTCCTGTCCTCACAGACACTATTACTTGGCATTAAATAATAAAGCAGATACAGAGAACTGAGGGCTATTTCTACACCCCATGATCCATTTGTGACATTTATTTGTATTTCAAAGTAGAGGAGTTTATTTATGAAATCAACTTGTTGACACCTTGGATCACGCTTAGTGCTCTGAATGTATGAGTTGCCAGACAGATTGGTTATGTGTGGGGCAGGAAGGAGTGAGAAAAGTCAGGACTATAAAGCTGTCTTTCCAACCCTCCAATGTCCATCTGTTTTCTTCATAAGCCTCGTCCTCACTTCCCCTCCTTTCAAATTTGAGTAATGATAATGATTATAAGAGAAATAAATTTAACAACAAAAACAATGACAGCAGAGTAAAAGGGATCAGAGCCACTCAGGCAGAATTCCAGATAATAGGAAAAACACTTAAAGAAAGGATAACCCTGCACATGTACAGTTTCTGGACACCTTAACCTTGATGAATTTTATGCCAGGAATGTATTTTAAAATCAAAGAAATAAATAACTTGGGATGGTCAAAGAGAGTGGATAGAATAAAGATCAACTTAATGAATGCACAGTGCATGTAGTCTCTGGGGGCCATGATTTTAGGAGAGAAAAATGAAAGACACAGCAAGGAACAGAGTATGGCAGAGAACAAAATAAAGGGAGCAGAAGGGGAGGGATCATCAAAGAAAAGTCAAGAGCAATCTAGGAAGAGGCTGCTCTCGGGGAGGAAAATACAATCGCTACCAAACATGCTCCTTTACATTTAAATGTTGAACATAACACGATGTGTAAAATTTACAATAGTAATTTTTCTGAGAGATACAGGTAGACAGGAGAAGGTATCAGAAGAGAGGGCTGTGGGATTAACATGCATAGTCATAGTGATAAAGGGAGAAGGTCAAAAAAGGTCAAGGGCAACTTCTACAGTAGCTTGAAAACAAAAACCTTATGGATTTGGCTCATCCCCACACTTTCCCAGTCCAATATTTTTGCTGATAGGGTAGCAATACATGTTCTTACCCGAAGAAGAATTTTTCACTAAAAGAGATTCATTTCTGAAAACTCCCTTTGAATGAAGATATAACCAAGAAAATAAGCCATAGTGATTAATAGTGTGGCTTTGGAGTCAATTCCTGGCTCTGCCTCTTACCAGTTCTGTGACCTGAGCAGGTTACTTATTCTTTTCAGCATTAGTTTCCTCACCTATAAGATGGAGGATAGCAGCAGGGCATGTCTTGTATGGTTGCTGTGAGGATGAAATGGAATATGTGTGCAAAGATGGAGCATGTTAATGTAAGACCACAGTGTACAGTAGCTGGTGTTATTATTACTCTACTATTATTAATAATAAAGCACATTTAAACTTTCTCTCTTCTATCAATATATTATTTGAAGTCCTTTCTTCCCCCAAGGATATATTCTCTGTAAAATCAAAGTGTATTTCTTTGTACAGTGCACTGATATTAATGAAAACTTCCGAGAGGCCACAAATGCAAATGTTTTGGCAGTGATGCAGTGTTTACTCAGATATACTGGTTAAGGCACACAAAACTTTTCCATTTTCCTGCCTCTCAATTAGTTCTAATTCTTGACTCTACTGCTCCTGCTTTTGGAGTGAAAGTGTTTTTAATGGTCCACTGGGCCGCTGGATTAAGCTGTACTTAAGTTACTTATATGCAGAAATAAACTTGTCTTCTTTCCTCTTATCCTTCCTGTACAATGGCACATTCCCACTAATTACATTATTCTCCATGATTCTCCAGGGCCCTTCAGATAACAAGAAGAAGTGATGTTACAGGACATATGCTTTTACGCTTTATTGGCCATTGTTATCTGGGCCTAACATGGAAGCTGAGCAAACAGTCCAGGCCCAAACGTGAAAACTCACTGATTGGCAATTGCATGAAGTCTAAATTTGATTAGAGTACCATTTTCCTGCCTTTTCCTCTGTGCTCATAGAGAAAGCAAGAGTTCTTAAGTCCCTAAGAAATGCTGCTTGATTTAAGCTCTGTGAAATTCTAACCAAAAGGTAATAGAAAGGAGAAACCAAGCTTATCAAATTTTCCTTAGGAGCATTGGTCTGTTTCACTTGTGGTAATTGGCTGAGTTCAGGCCTGTACTCTGACAAGCTGCAGGAAGTTGCTAGAAAGAACTACCAATAAATAACCTAGTGCTTTGGAAAGCAACCATTTATGCTCTCTGGTATTGATTTAGATGAGGTCTAAGAAAAGTATAGAAGTACACAGGACTAGTAACTGAATTGGGGTGACTTTTTGGGGAAGTAATAGTTTTGGTTAATTACAAGAAGAATTTGGATGCTGTGAGGTTGTTAATTGGATGAAGGACACTATGGAATGAAGGTTGGTTTCTATTAAAGCTGTGTAGCAGAGGGAGAAGCCAGTGAGAAAATTACCTTCTCCTTCAGACACAGATAATTTAACCTATTTATTGGAGCATTTTGTAAGAAACAAAGGAGAAAAAAAAAAAAAGAACCTCACAGGTGTCCTTTTAATTTAATCAGTGCAGTTGGTATTGTGACCAAAATTGCTTAGGCTGCAGGGCCTTCTGCTAAAAGGGCACTGCATAGAACCACCCTCTGGAAAGGTGTCAGGAATGAAACTGTTTATGGCATAAATAGGGAGATGAATCTTAAATAGCTTACTCTGAGAATCTGATATGGAAAATAAGGGAAGCCATCAGAGCATTTCAGGCGAGTCTCACAGGCATAAACCAGTTCTTGTCAGCTTTGCCAAGTCTGATGTTTGCACACACACAACAGTCCATCATGGCTCCCAGGGTTTTGGTGAAATTGAAAACGGAAGACTGAGTTGAGGATAACTCAACTCAGAGAGAGAACCAAGAGATCAAATTCTTTCCATCATCAGTGGCCAGGAGGAATTTAGCTGCTCTTGGGGTCAGAGCAGAAAGTGTGGGGACGACAAGCGTGGGCACATGTCATGGTAGCTTTGCTCATCAAGAACAGGGAGCAAGAGAAATTACCGCTGGTTCTTGGCCCTTCTATCAAAGGGCAAATGTCTCTTAGGGACGATCAGCTCAATTTTTCTTTTGATTTTTGTCTGATGTGCCAGGTGCAGTTCCCATCAAAGCAAGAAAGAAATTCCAGAAATGAGTTCCAATTTAATGCTACATATATTTATTGACACTCAAGTGCCAGACGCTGCTTCTGTATCTGGGCACAATGGCAGATAAGAGATGACGTGCAAAGATCAAGAGCATGCCATCCCTTTCCTCTGGGAGGGAAAATCCAAATTTCAGATAATCATTCCAGATTGTTCTATCCTGGAGGCAGCCCTTGTGGCACTCTCACTTGAGAAGGCTTCACCAATGGAGCTGTTTCTCTGGCTTCGTGCTAACTTAGGCACAGCCGAAATACCCCTTTCATGGCACTTAGTACACCTTGTGTCATTTTCAATCTCAGCGAATATTAAGAGAAAACGATTTCCCTTTATTGCAGAAAGCAGTGCTGTGAGGAGATGGGGGGAATAGAAAAACAGCGGACGTGTCATTAGGAGAGTCAGGTCCTCCTGCTGTCCAAGGCGACATCCTGGCCAGGTCTAGCCTCCACAGCCAGGAGCTCTGGCTGTTGTCAGCGGCGGTGACACTACAGTTCCTTTGAGGACTGGGAGAACGTGCCCAGGATAACAAAGATGCTCATGTAAAGAAGAAGCCACTGGAGTTTGCAGGGTTTTGACAGTTCACCAGTGTCCATTTGCTGAATTGTTCATTACTGGAGTAACAAGAATAATCTTTGACCTTTTGTTATGAGCAAGAAGACCAATTGGGGGCCTGAAAAGTACATAATGACAAATTGGCAATGATATTAACAATAAAACTTTTGAGAAATGGGCCTTTTCTTGGTCTCTCCTTGGCCTGTTTCCCATCCCTAGCCTTGGCTCCCTGGGTTGGAAAAGCTTGCATCTCAATTTTCTGCCCCTTGGGAGCCATGTGGTATGTGAGCCTCTGCCTCTGGTGGACTGGCCGCCTCTTTTCTGGTTGGTCCTGCGGCTTGCCTGAGGAGTTGCTTTAAATCCCCAGGGAAGGCATTGTGCCCAGTTCTTGGCTTCTGAGCTCTTTTCAATTAATAGGAATAATAGTCCTGAATTGGGAATGTGCCTCAATATTTTAGCTTTTTTAACATTGGAATCCAGTGAGCACAGAGGATGATTCCTGCACTTCTTGAATAATATAGTTCATTTGACACTTAATATGTAATACTTTGTACTATTACTTAACTGTCTGAAAATAGTGTTGTTGTTGTTTTTTTAAATAAAAAGAATGCAGGCTTACTGAAACTTCCTAGGCCATACAGAAAAAAAAGTAGTGGACGAGTTAAAAAATCATTTGTCATTTCATTATCTAGAGAAGCGGTTCTCAACCTTCTTAATGCTGCGACTCCTTATTACAGTTCCTCATGTTGTGGTGACCCCCAACCATAAAATTATTTTTGTTGCTACTCTATAACTGTAATTTTGCTACTGTTATGAATCATAATGTAANCAGGTAGGTTCTCTGCTGAATACTTGAGAGGAGCCCCCTGCCAACCCTGGAAGCTCTCTCTCTGCTTTGATTCAGAGGCTGTGATTATGCAGGAAAGTGGAACTTGAAAGAAGGATACGCTTTCTGTGGGTGGAGAGGAGACTTCAGGGTATCTAAGCAGGACAATTCCTAGAAAACATGGTGTAGAAGCCAAAAGAACCATCTAAATGAAACTCTTGAGGAGATAGTAAAAAGACTCATTCAATTGAAACTGAAGTTTCTTGTAGTGGGAGAGATGTCCTTTTGGAAAGGTAGAGGAATGCCTCTTCTAAGGACATTTGGTCCAAAGTAGTGAAGGCTGGGGCCAAGTTTATCTATTTAACTAATATATCTCAAGGGTCTAGTTGTGCTGAAGAGTGTTAGTGGTAGACACAGAAACATGTGTTTCTGTCCCAAGGAGCTCATTTTTAGTGCAGAAGCTACAGTGGAGCAAAGCCCAGATTGAGGAGTTTTTGCGTTATTCCTTAGAAAGAACTGACTGCTTTTACAAAGAGCCCGGTGAAACGAAAGTCATGTTTTAGCAAGACTCTGGCAGTTCTGTATGTATACAAGACAGGGAAGAGCCCGGGGAATTCAGCAAGAAGAACTGTTCAGGATTGGATGTGAAAGGCTTGGATGGTGGTAGTGGGGGTGGGCAAGGAAGAAGTAAGTTTCTAAAAAAAGGAGTTGACTAGATTTGGAAACAGTCTTCGTGTACAAGGTGAAGGCAGGAGG
Organism: Hipposideros armiger; assembly: GCF_001890085.2. Taxonomy (NCBI): domain Eukaryota; kingdom Metazoa; phylum Chordata; class Mammalia; order Chiroptera; family Hipposideridae; genus Hipposideros; species Hipposideros armiger. The sequence continues at coordinate 2,966,072 of NW_017731431.1, forward strand.
TAGCCCAGCATGACCTGAAGGCGTTGAGGAAGCTTGATGGGTAGAATGCTGGTAGCATTAATGGAAATATGGATGACAGAAGGAAGAGGTGCTTGCTTCAGAGTGAAGATGACACGTTTATTTTCAGGTGTCTGAATTTTGAGGTGACAGTGGGACAGCAAAGTAGATATGTACAGGTGTTGTTTGAAAATACGGGACTGTAAGGAGAGTTCAGGGCTCAGGATATAGATTTGGGAGTCACCTATGAATTTATAGTTAAATTCATTCCTTTAGTTATTCATTTACCAAATGATTGATATCAACAAGTTGTCATATGCTAAGCTTGGCTGTCTCTGTCCTTGAGGAGCAGGTGAACAGATGGTGTAATACAATGTGGTGAGGGCTAGGATAGTCATGCCTATGGAAGAATGGCCACACAGTGCAGTGACACCCAATTCAGAGTAGGGAGCGCTGGGAAAGCTTCCTGGAGGATGTGTCATGCGAGCTGTGTCTTAAAACAAGTAGATGTT
>NW_017731431.1:2969625-2970458 GCF_001890085.2 Hipposideros armiger
CCACATTCACATAACTTTTGTTACAGTACATTGTTATAACTGTTCTATTTTGTTATTAGTTATTATTGCTAATCTTTTACTGTGCCTAATTTATAAATTGCACTTTATTACAGGTATATTTGTATAGGAAAACACATAGTATATATAGGGTTTGGTATTAAACATGATTTCAGGCAACCACTGGGGGTCTTGGAGTGTATCCCTATCAGATAAGGTGGGACTACTGTATGTGCCTTTTCTGGTAAGAAAGCTAAAGAACGGGCATTATAGTGAACGCTTAATAGGTGTCATTTTATTTTACCTATGTTCTGTTACTGTCTATAAATAGTTTAAGAAAATCCCCAAGCCCCCATATTTGCATGACTTGTGATATCAATAACTGTTCTTTTTTCCAAATTTTAGTGACTAATTTGCAAAGTTAATTTAATCCTGACTATAACCCTTCCGTCTACAAACCTTCATTGAACGTGCCGTCTGTGCTAGATGAGTGAGTGCCATCACCTTTATTGTCCCAGAAGAGCAGTCCCTGAGAGGTGGAATTTAAATGCAGGTCTGCCTGACACCCAAGCCTAATCTCTTTCCTGAATGCAAATTATGGATAACCATATATACTCGATAAATGGTCTTAGCTGCACAATTCCTGTTCTCTCCTCCGCCTATACTATACCATGCAGTAGGGGGTAAAAGGAGACCCACAGGGTATAAAGTAACCCAACAGAGTCTGATCACAGATGCTGTTTCTAAAGTGTGAAAACCTCCTAGACCTAATTCTCCATAAAGGTATTTGCATTTTGGAAGAAAGACTTGGTAGCTATAAATGAGTAGGGGGATAC
>NW_017731431.1:2974988-2983330 GCF_001890085.2 Hipposideros armiger
CTATAACTGTAATTTTGCTACTGTTATGAATCATAATGTAAATATCTTTTTGTTTTCCGATGGTCTTAGGCGACCCCTGTGAAAGGGTCGTTCGACCTCCAAAGGGGTCGCAACCCACAGGTTGAGAACTGCTGATGTAGAGGTAGTCCCTATTAATACTTTTGCATTTATTCTTTAAGATTTAACTTTATATCGATACATTTGTTAAAAATTTGGCTATACTATACAAACAGTTTAGCAAACTCCTTTACTTTTCTCTATTAACAAATGTAGATATTAATTACTTTTCAGTGGCCTCATAGTATTCCATAATACGGATGAAACATGATTGAATCAAGCTGTCCATTGTTGGTGGGTATTTCAGTTGTTTATGATTTTTGAAAATCTTTGGTTTTATATAAACCCAGCCTCAGTGAACATCCTTGTACATACACCTTTGTATTTGTAACGGTTTTCCTTACAATAAACTCCTAGAAGTGTACTTTCTGGGTCAAAGTGAATAAGCTTTTTAAAGGCTTGAAATTTATATCACAGTCTCCAGAGAGGTTTCCCCGGTTTTTCTGCCAGCAGCAGCGTGAGTGCCCGTTTCCTCACGCTCACCAGCACGCCATGCCTGTCCAGTTCCCATTCTGATGAAAACTGAGGCATTAACAACATTTTGATCTTCACCAATAAATTCGTTGTTTCCTTTCACTTTCTTTGATTGCAAGTGACATTTAAGGCCTTATCATTCATTTATATGTTTATTTTTTCACTCATGTTCAAATAGCTGTAAAATGACAAGTATGGGCAGATACTTTAGTATGATCTGAGAAAGGAATAGTAAGGAAAAAAATCCACTTTCTACCTTCATGGGGCTTAGAGGCTGAGAGGATACTGTGTTAGTTTCCTAGGGCTGCATAACAAGCTACCATAAACTGGGTGGCTTACACAACAGAGCTTTGTTGTCTCAGTTCTGGAGGGTAGAAGTCTGAAAATCAAGGTATTGGCAGGGCCATGCTCCCTCCTTCTGAAACCTGTCAGAGAATCCTTCCTTGTCTACTTCTTACTTCTGCTTGTGTGCGGGCAGTCTTTGGCATTCCTTGGTTTGTAGATGCATCACTGTAGTCCCCCATCTTCACATGGTACTCTTCCTGTGTCTCAGTCTTCACATGGGTATATTTTTATAAGGAAATCTGTCATATTGTATTGGGACCCCACTCTACTCCAATACCACCCCATCGTAACTAATTACAACTGCAAGGGCCTTGTTTCCAAGTCAGGTCATATTCTCAGGGACAGAGATTTAGGATTTCAGCATGTCTTTTTTTGGTGGACATAATTCAACCCATAAAAGAGACCAAAACAATAATGAAGTAACTAGTCAAATAAATAAACAATTACATCTGGAGTCATTGCCACAAAGGAGAGGTACATGGAATTATGAGAGAAAAGGCTTGAAGGAGAAAGTGCCCAGTCAAGAAACTCAGTGACGGCATCCCCCGGGTTGGGTAATTAATTTGAGATGTTACGGGAGAATTGAATTAGCTCGGCTGAGGGGAAGATGTGGAGAAAGAACAGCCAGAGCTCCCAGCACACAAAGGCATCTGGAGGGCAGGGTGAGGCAGTACTTTTGGTCCAGAGTGGGGACAAGTGAACAGTATGACCAGAGTGCAGAGAGCAAGGGCCAGGTGGGTGAAGTGAGGCTGGAAAGGTAGGTGGGGCCAGGCATGTGGACCAGGCGCCTGATCCTGGTAGCAAATGGGATGCAATGACGAGATTTGACTGGGGTGGGGGAGAAGATGACAGGGTTAGATTTGAGTTTCTAAGTGGTCTCTATGGCCTCACTATGGGAAATGTATTGGCAGGCTCTGAGTGGATGTCAGAGCCAGGAAGAAGCTGTTACAAGGTGTGGGTGGGAGATAGTTTAGACAAAGGATGGTGAGAGTAGAGAAGTGGCAAGAGGACAGACTAGAGGGGTGAGAGGCAGACAAAAGAGTCAGGGTTTGCTGATAGATGAAGTATAGGAGGTAAGGGGGAGGCAATACAAGAGTAAGCCTAAGGGTTCCAGTTGGTGTCTGAGATGGATGGTAGAGCCCTCACAGACAAATGAACAACACTTGGAAGAGATCCAGGCTTTCAGGTTTTGGACATCTTAGTTTGAGGTGCTTTTGGGATGTGTAGGTGGACATGTTGAACAGGCAAGTGAAGAACTGGGTCTAGGGCTTAGAGAGAGCCGAAGTTGGAGACAAAACTCTGAGGCAAGAAAGAAATTCCAGAAATGAGTTCCAATTTAATGCTACATATATTTATTGACACTCAAGTGCCAGACGCTGCTTCTGTATCTGGGCACAATGGCAGATAAGAGATGACGTGCAAAGATCAAGAGCATGCCATCCCTTTCCTCTGGGAGGGAAAATCCAAGTTTCAGATAATCATTCCAGATTGTTCTATCCTGGAGGCAGCCCTTGTGGCACTCTCACTTGAGAAGGCTTCACCAATGGAGCTGTTTCTCTGGCTTCGTGCTAACTTAGGCACAGCCGAAATACCCCTTTCATGGCACTTAGTACACCTTGTGTCATTTTCAATCTCAGCGAATATTAAGAGAAAACGATTTCCCTTTATTGCAGAAAGCAGTGCTGTGAGGAGATGGGGGGAATAGAAAAACAGCGGACGTGTCATTAGGAGAGTGAGGTCCTCCTGCTGTCCAAGGCGACATCCTGGCCAGGTCTAGCCTCCACAGCCAGGAGCTCTGGCTGTTGTCAGCGGCGGTGACACTACAGTTCCTTTGAGGACTGGGAGAACGTGCCCAGGATAACAAAGATGCTCATGTAAAGAAGAAGCCACTGGAGTTTGCAGGGTTTTGACAGTTCACCAGTGTCCATTTGCTGAATTGTTCATTACTGGAGTAACAAGAATAATCTTTGACCTTTTGTTATGAGCAAGAAGACCAATTGGGGGCCTGAAAAGTACATAATGACAAATTGGCAATGATATTAACAATAAAACTTTTGAGAAATGGGCCTTTTCTTGGTCTCTCCTTGGCCTGTTTCCCATCCCTAGCCTTGGCTCCCTGGGTTGGAAAAGCTTGCATCTCAATTTTCTGCCCCTTGGGAGCCATGTGGTATGTGAGCCTCTGCCTCTGGTGGACTGGCCGCCTCTTTTCTGGTTGGTCCTGCGGCTTGCCTGAGGAGTTGCTCTAAATCCCCAGGGAAGGCATTGTGCCCAGTTCTTGGCTTCTGAGCTCTTTTCAATTAATAGGAATAATAGTCCTGAATTGGGAATGTGCCTCAATATTTTAGCTTTTTTAACANTTACTGTTATTGTTGTTGGCCAAAAGGAGGTTTTAGGTATTTATGTAATTTTAGTTATTAATATTTTCCTTTATGCACAGTGCAGTGTTGAAGAACTCAAGTTTCCAAATCACACTGCCTAAGTTTGAATCCTGTCTCTGCCACTTACTACCTGTGTGGCCTTGGGCAGGTCTTTGGTGTTATCTGTGTGTCAATTTCCTTACCTGAAATATGGGGATGGCAGTGGCACCTACTTCATTATGGATGTTAAATAAGATAATACATGTAATGGGCTGGCCGAGTGGCCCAGTTGGTTAAGAGTTGGCTTGGGACTGTGAGCTCTGAGCAATAAGGCCGCTGGTTTGGATCCCACATGGGCCAGTGACACTGCACCCTCTACAGCTAAGATGGTGAACAACAGCTCGACCTGGAGCTGGACTGCCATGAGTCGCCGGTGACTGTGTAGGCTGCAGTGGGGCTGCAATGGGCTGCCGTAAGCTACTGTGAGTGGCCGGCAGCCAGTGTGAGCGGCCGTACAATGGCCGGGAAAAGCACAATGATGGTGCCAACATGGGCCAGTGAAGCAACGTCTTGCACAACTAGACTGAAGAACAATAGGTCAGCAACTTTTCTGTCCCCTTTCCCTGATTCCCCAAAGCTGTTCCCTTCCTCCAATTCCTCAATAAAATATTTAAAATCATAATAAAAAAAGATAATACATGTAAGAATACTGTCAGGCACAAATAGTATATAAGTCAATAAGGATTAACAATTATTGTTGCTATTGGAAAGTAAATATGACAAAAAATTGCAAGTAAAATATATTTGTAAGTTGCAGTTTAAGTAGTATTTTAGTAAAATTAACCACCTGGGGAAAAAACAAATTTCACAAAATACCAGTACCAAAAGTACAAAGTTGGTTTAATACCATCGATAAGCTGTGATAGAAAGTAAACATCTGGTACTTTGAGCATTCTAGTCAAAGAAGCAAAATATAGCTCACACAAACTTGGAAGAAAACCAGCTCGCATTGTCTCCCAGGAAAAGTGTCTAGGCTTCATATAAGAAAATGTGGGACATCATAACATGCCCCATATCTTGATGACAAAGTCATACATAGAGGTGGCTATATGAGCCAACTTGGGGCAGGTCAGCTGGCAACCCTGGGGGGCTGCCCAGAGTGGTCCAGGTCTCCTCAAGGGTGGTGCTCCAAGGAGTCAAAAGTGAGAACAGAGGAGGTGGGTTTAGTTTGAATAAATAAATATGTAAATCAAGCAGGCATGGCTGATTCTGGGGTGCTGTACATTCAGGATTCCTTCTGCTGATCTTTTGCCCAGTTGATGTTTTTACATTGGAATCTTGGGTGGACAAGGTTGAGGTGTCACCCAGATGCACTAGGGTGGCCCAGGGTTAAGGCAGTTTATGCTCCTCTTTGCTTCGATTGTGCTGCTTACCTTTGTTTTCACCGGAAGGCCCGTGCCTGCCCATGGTAGGACTAGAACGAGTAGTCTGATATTTTTATAATTGTCATCATTAGTATACTAATTGTCATCATAAATATTATTAGTAATGGTTTCTGTCTTTGGTGCCTTGCTTGGAAAGACCTTCATCATCCTGAAATTGACAAATATTCGTCTGTAGTTTCTTTCTTGTATTTCTATGGTTGAATTGCTTTACTTTAGAGTTTCAATGTTAATCATTTTTACACGTGTTTTATCTCCATAGCTTCTTTTCTAAGCTCATGGAGGTCAGAAAAAATACCTCTGTTACTCCACGGTCAGCCCAGCACAGAGCTGATCCTGGTGTACCTTCAGAAAGTAGTCTGTTGAGTAATGAGGGTGATAACATTAATTACGAAAGGCTATTTTTCCTTTGTGATTTTATGTTTGATGAGGTGCTGGCTCATGACTGAGGGAGCGTGGATTAGGCTCTCTCAGTAAGTGATCAGAGTCCTTAGCAGGCGGGCTTAGGAGGATGGGCCTGGTAGGTAGCAAACACATGTAGGGACTCTAAGCCATATGACAGGCAGGAGTTCTTAGTCATCACCTTCTTGCAAGCATATGGAACTTGTGTGTGTGTGAAGAGGTGGCCCATCACTTTTGTTGCTTCTCAGAGTGATCAGGGACTGACAGATGATAGGGAACCATTGGTCTCTGCTCCTATCCCGGGGAATTGACTGGTTTGCTTATGAACTCTGAGGACCTCATTGCCTCGGGCCCTCTTTCCCCAGCTTGGAAGCTCTGGGGTGGGGGTGGAGGAGCAGGCGGGGAGAAGACTCAGGTGAAGGTCATGGGGCTCTTTGCCCTAAGACCCTGAGCAGAGATGGCTGCAGGGGCCACTGCAGACCTTTAATGGTTCTAAAGGCAGATAAAAGTTCTGTGGCCTCATCCTGGCCCTCGTCTCATCCTACGGCTTTATGGTAAGGCATAGAAAAAGAGTTTAGAGACAGCCCAGGATGGAGTGCCCAGACCTTCTTTTATTTTTAGTTTGTTGCTCTTATCACCGCCATATATAATGATTTATTTTGTTGCTTATATGTTTAAATGCACCTCATTGTACTAGGTTGTGAATTATATGGAAGCAGCGGTCTTGTCTATCATTCACTACTTTATCCCCAGCAGGAAAAATAGTATTTGGCACATAGTAGGGATTTAATAAAGGTATGTCTTAATTAATAAGTGAACAAGTTCATGTTGAATTATTTTTGACAGACAGCATTAAATACGTTTATTTAGCTAATGTCTCTAAAAAGTGAGAGAAATCATCAAGGACAGGTAGTGCTGTTATGTCCATTCACTCCCACATAGCTTCTGCAGCATGTGTAGGATGTACTGGATGCCGGAGACTTAGGAGGGGCAGAGCCTGTATCCTCCGCACACTTCCCCAAACACTGATTCCGGGGAAGTGCAGTTTCTTGTATACATGTATAATGACTATTTGTAGATAATTAATTGAAGTTATAGGCATACTGTTTATGTTAATCTAATCACTACTCAAGTTGGTATCTGCTTCCATGATTCTAAATGTCATGTAGTAGCAATTATAGTAACTATTGTCCAACATGCAATACCCTCCCTCACTCAGAAGCCCATCTCTGCTGGTGTGTTCAGATCTGTGCCACGTGGAAGTGAGGGCTCCTCTTCTTTCTTCTCCTATTGAAATCTTCCTGATTTGCTGTCCTTGCAAATTCCACTAAGTTCTGAAGCTCTGTTAGAGTTTCTGCTCCTGGGGTGGAGGGATGTGGGGGAGGAAAAGAAGAAAATATTGATATTTTTTGTTTATGTAAGAAATACTTATTAAGTGGTTCTCAGTGCCAGAGACTGTGCTGGCTTAATCATTTAGCTAGAGAAGAAGAGCTGGAGGAGGCAGTTAACACTAGCTTTCAAGTACAAATTGAGATAGAGGAGGATGTGAGCCACTTTCTTTACATCAACTAAGGTTAAGGCACAAAACAGAAAACACCCTCCCCCATCCCACCCCCAAAACCAACAACAACCCAGCAACACTTGGGTTAGATGCAACTGTAAACAGGATTGACATAAGTACAGGGGCCATATTTTTTGAGCTAGAAATTGAGACATATGGTCTGACACATGGGTGGAATATGTTGGATTATGACTTTCCTAGAAAAATCTCTTACAGATGGCATAGGTGTAGTACACAGTCATTGACATGTGACTTGAAGGGCATGGAGAAATGCCATTCCCTTCTTCAAAATACCTTTTCTAGTGCCAACTATTCCACTATTAGAGATTTATAACTGTGTCCTGTGGAAACTTTTAAATATTCCAACTTGCTTTATTCAAATAGAAGTATATTTAGTATGCAAGATCTTAAGCACTTTTCAAATGATAGGTATTGGGGGTTCAGTTTTATAAGTAAAGGTATGTAAGGAAAACGTGGTGATAGGAAGTAAGGAAAATGCTCTTATATTTTGCCTAGACTTGGCTTCATCAACAAGAGTGGTCAGATGGTGTCACAAATACCCAGGGAAGTTGTGAATCTCTTCCTTGGAAATGTGAAAGAAGAGATGGCTGGTGGAGGAGCAGTCTTGACTGAAAAGCTTGAACCTAGAGCCAGTGCTGCTCAGCTCAAGTTGAGCACTTAGTATGTGGTATAAAGATGTACCAGACCCCTGCCATCCTGTGTATGTCTATTTCTGTGAATCACGAAAGTTCACAGTGCTGTCATCTCAGTAAAGCAAACTCTTGCCTTTCAACTGGCAGGATTTTAGGGGGTAAAATTTTGTGTGAGATCATGATAGAATTCTACGTTCTTATTGATGCCCACTTAAACTTTCAGAAACTCAGTGTTTCCATCTGTGAAATGGGCATCCTGATGCTTGCCCTGTAGGTTATTGAGAGTATGAAATGATTTTATGCAACCAAAACACCTAGTATAGTTTTGGGAAAAAAGTTGATGCTAAATAACTGTTACTTCTTCCTGGCTCAGGACAGAGTTGGAGTATATGGAAGATACTGTTAGTTGTCTACCTAATTTCTTCTCTTCTCTTCTTTCTTGGTACAGGCAAATCCAGTTAAAGAAACCTACATTTTCCAGCCTCCCTTGTGGTTACGAATGCCATTTTACGTGTTCCATCCAATGTGATATAAGTGGAAGCCAGCTGCTTTGCTGATAAAAATGTCACCTCTTTCTCCTTTTACTTGCTTCTTCTCTTTATCTGATATGCACATAAAGTAGTGGAGCTGTGGCAATCACTTTGTTACCATAACAAAATGGACACGAAGGACTCAGTGCAGACATCCTTGCACTGCTGAACCAATATTAGCAACTATTTTATCAAGACAACTTCTGAGTAAAAATAAGCTACTGTTTTGTTTAACCTACTATTTAATAAGATTTCCTGTCAGTAATAGTCGATAGCAATCCAACTAATATGGGGGTTAAAATTAGTCAATATTAAATGTGATTTTAAAGAAAGCTCTCTTAGGAGTATTACTGACTACCCAAATAAAGCTTTCCTATAAACATCTATTACTGGTTTCAGTAAACTATGCCATATGATCCAAAGCACACTTCCCCCCACTGCACATGCTCTGCCAGTTTAAA
>NW_017731431.1:2983610-3004526 GCF_001890085.2 Hipposideros armiger
TTGACATTCAATATTATTCAGCTTCAGCTTCAGGTATACACTGCAGTGGTCAGGCATCTACACAGTCCATGAAGTGGTCTCCCTAATAAGACAAGTGCTCATTTGACACCCTGCAAAATCTTTACAACATTATTGATTATATCCCCCAAACTTTCTTTCATATCCTGGTGGCAATATTGTGACTACCAATTTGTACTTCCTAACCCCTTTACCTTCTCCTCCACCCTCACTCTCATCCCATCTAGCAATATCTCTGAGTCTCTATATCTCTATATCTCTGAGTCTATTTCTGTTTAGTTTGCTCATTTATATAAAGGAGAATGAAATCTTACCATTTGCAATGATGTGGATGGACCTAGAGGACATTATGCTAAGTGAAATAAGTCAGTCGGAGAAAGACAAATACCATATGATCTCACCTATATGTGGAATCTAAAGAGCAGAATAAATGAGCAAAGTAAACAGAAATAGACCCACTCACCTTAATTTTTATTCAAGTTGCCCAGACAGAATTATCTCTCAACCATTAACTATTCTTGCATCCCAGAAAGGAGAAAGGATTGATATTTTTCTGTTTTCACAAGAATGAATTTAGGTATTTGTATAATATTTAATCCAGTTTTCGAAAAACAGAATATTATGCCTTTCATTAAAGGGGCACTGAGAAGTTGCCTCTTAGGTTCCAGGCAAGAAGCTCTGGAGCAGCGCTACCGTTGGGTGCTAGTCTGCAGTGAGATGATGCGATGTCAAGGGAAGGTGTTTAGAAACTTTCATAATGATTAGACATGACTGCAGCATTTGTTTTTATTGTATTTAAAAAATATTAGTCCATTATGGATTGGAAATATGAAAAAAACTCTCTCTCTGTCTCCCTCCCTCCCTCCCTCTCTCCCTCTCCCTCTTCCCCTCCCTCTCTGAACCATAGATTGATTGAGAAGCACTGCTGTAATGGGTAAATATCGGGTGGTATAAAAAGTCACTGTAGAGTTTATAATTATTTTTAAAATTGGCCTTTTTAAAATGCTAGTATTCTCATAGTGTGAGAAAGAAACCTACTGAATGTTTGGAAATGTGAGAATTTGCCAGTTATTTAGTACACAGACACACACACACACACACACACACACACACACACACACACACACACGCCACTTATGTGGTTAGGGACCAAAATGAATACTCACTAGAACAATAGCTTCTTATTTTTCTTAACTAAATGTGATTGCCCTTTGCTTATATAAATTAATACTTCAACACACAGAATGGTAATGAATTATTCTCAGAAGTAGGACATAATGGTATCTACAACACATCAAAAGAAATTTAGAAATAGGACTATCTAAGATAATGAGAGGCAACTGGGAATTTGGGGAAGAGGAAAATTTGACATATGGAAGCAATTATTATGATTTTTAAATTATTTACTAAGTATAGCTACATCGAGGCGCTTTTGTTAAATAACTTAGAATTTTTTTATAAGAAGAGAATACCCAAATAGGAAACAACCCCAGGTATTTCGTATTCTAAAAAATATAAGCTAGAAATAAAAAAAACCCTTCAATGCTGTAAATCTCTTGAGACAACCTAGGACTGATCCTGGGTGGAGGCACTGGAATTTGTTTTGCTGTTAGTAACAATCATTGTTCCAAGAAAAACTGTGAACCACCTCAGCCGAATGATACAGGGTATTTTAGTTTGCAACTTTTTGCCCAACGCTTTCTTGTTTCCCTAAAAAAAAAAAAAAAAAATCTGTGTGCTGTTTACAAAGATTTCAGGGTGCTGCTTACCATTTTAGCTACTAACACAAACAACCTTGACAATCATAATCTATATTTTTTATCCCTTTCACCCAGAGAAGTAAGCAGTCATCAATTATAAGCCCTTGCATGAAATACAAATTTAGCGCCATGGAAATGAAAACTAAAGCAATTTGTACCTTTACTATTCCAAGGGGAATCATTCTTGGTCTATTTACTATGAAATATTCCCTCTATCTTATACTCTTCTAAGTTATATCAATGTCATCGACCATAACTTGAATCATAATGACTAGATGATACCCCAGCATGACTGGAATCATGTCATCATTATTAGATGACCTAGTTAGCATATGTGGTTAAAAATGCCATTGCTTTTTTATTTATTGACTTATTTCAGAATGGCACAGGTTATATCAGGACCGGCCTCATGATGTGTTCTTATGAAATGGTATAGTGTTTTGTTTATTTTTTTAACCCATCTCCACTAGCCACATACACTGAGCCATCCATACTATTTTAAAATATTTCTTTATAAACCATATTTCTTACCCTATGACTTTTATTATCAATGGCTCTGGAAAAAAATGTAAAGCATGAGCAAAAAAATGTGATAGCCGTGTTTCAAAAGCATTGGTGGACTTTAGGAGGAACCTCAAATCACCAAAGATGTCAGTGAAAAAAAGCAAGCCTTTCTGAACCCACAGGGGGCAAATGGGTGCACTGGGTGCTGTTCTCCCTGTGGTCTGTGTACACTGGTGAGGGAAGGAGTGGGTGGTTGATGCTCCCTGAGGTTGGCGCCCAATGCCATCACATCCAAGGTGAGAAATCTTGGCACCATTTCTCGTTTTATGCTTACAAATAAGAATGTATGAAGGAAGAATGAAGCATTTGCCTTAGACATGATGCTAGGATTTATCCTTACTTTGACTCTTCCACTACTGAAATCTGTGTTGTTCTTTAATGATTACTTCCTGCTGTTGCAGCTCCTGTGCTACGGTTAATCTTCTCTGCCAGTACTGCCTTCTCCTCAGGAGGGACCAAAGCGCTCCAGGCAGTTATTCTCTCAATAGCGGAAGAACTCATTGTCTTAAATCCTCTGACTTCTGCTCTGGCTTTTTGTTTCTTTTCAGATTCTATTCAAGTCTCCACTTGTGTTCCTTTGGAATTCGGTCTTCGTGCTTATGGGTCTGTCCACTTTCTTGCTAGATCTGTCTGCATCGTTTCCCAGGATTTAAAAGAAATTAGGGTAGATTTAAAATAATTAGACAGCATGCCTAATGATCAATGAAATACAGCTGACCTTTGAACAAGGTGGGGGTTAAGAGTGCCAACCCACCATGGCACGGAAAATTCATGTATAACTTAAGTTGGCCCTGTGCATGAACAGATTCCCAACTGCAGATGGAAAATACATATATTTTCTTCTTAGACTTTGTCCTGTTGTAGATGGTTATTAAAGAATTTGGGTTTGCAAGGAAACTTTTAGGTTTTCTGCATATAATAGGATATCAGTGATTCTACGTGTTTATTTTCTGACCTGCTTAATGATTATGCTAGATTAGTTGCATGATACCTAATTAATGATATTATTGGAGTTTTACCAGATAGTAAAATGATAAATTAACTTGAAACTGGTCAAATTAGCTGAGCCATCCTCACACCATCTGAGTTTTCTTTACACACCCGAAACTGTGGGTAGCAATAGAAGGTGATAGCATTTGAATGAGTAGCATTTTTAAAGACAAGGATACAACAAACACACACTGTAAGTTAAGTTAAATGAATCCACGTTTTATTTCTATTACATAACTGGGAGGAAAAAACCCGTACCCTCTGCACCATTATTCTCACTGTAATGCTCATTAGTTCATGATTAAGTCTTAACATAACATGCTAAGGTTTCGTTTTCAGACTAAAAACTTAGTTTACTGAAACATGACTCACCCTTGATAAACAATAATCTGGTTATTCTAATTAATTTTCCCCTCTCTCCCCTGAATGTGGATTTGATGATCAATCCAAAATTAAAGTCAGATCTACTACAAAGGAAATCATATAACTTTGATTCTCAACTGTATGCCTTTCTGACTGGTGTATTTTATTGTGAGGTGTCTTATATATGTTAGCCTTTGGACCAGTTGTTGTCCCTGTTCTTGAGCACATGGCATAGTGGGTTGTGAGGCTCTCTAAGGTGATTCCCACTGCCCTATGCAGGATGCCTTGCATTCCTGAATAGAACCTATACCAGAAATAGCTGTCTGGGTATCAGCTTTAATATCAAAGCAATATATTTTAATTGGCTAAGTAGGACATTCATAATTTAGATGAAAGGATGCAATATAACAATTAACGAGCTCTAAAAACCCCTTATTGGGCATTAACCCTTTGGAGCACATTGGTGTGATATGCATTGTAGACACTTAATCTAACTGGTAATATGAACGATTTTGGGCTGCATTCTGTTATTATTTAAGTTTATATATGAATAGGTGACAAATAAGAAGTCTGACTCTAAACTTCACTGCTTTCATGAGCCGATCATGAAGGGTTCTTTGAGGGGGTATTGGAATTGAGATAGAAACTGGAATACAGGATAAGAGTCTTTCTGTCAAACAATAAGTGTTTAGTAAGTAGTTTATGGAAGGTGTGGTAGACGTATTGAAAAGAATTCAAGACATGGCCCCATGCCTCAGAAATTACAATAATAAAAGATAAAATTATCAACCATGAAGAAATTTAAGAGTTACTGGTATGATTCTTTTTTTTTTTTAAACGTGGTAATCGAACCGATGGCCCCGCCGCTCAAAGTCCACACTCCCAAGCCAACCCTCAACCAACTGAGCCACTCTGCCAGCCCACTGGTATGATTCTGATGGAAAGCACTGACTGAGCTGAGTAGGGAGGGAAAGCATGCCTCAGAAATTACAATAATAAAAGATAAAATTATCAACCATGAAGAAATTTAAGAGTTACTGGTATGATTCTTTTTTTTTTTTTTAAACGTGGTAATCGAACCGATGGCCCCGCCGCTCAAAGTCCACACTCCCAAGCCAACCCTCAACCAACTGAGCCACTCTGCCAGCCCACTGGTATGATTCTGATGGAAAGCACTGACTGAGCTGAGTAGGGAGGGAAAGCATCTTAGCCTGGAATAGCTGGAGAAGGCTTTATGGGACAGATGGTCCTTGACCTGGACTTGAAAGGAAAGGCTGGATTTGGTTCCAGGGAAACAAAACTGAGAGCAGAGGCCTGGTAAGTTGGGGAGTGGGGGGAGATGACCATGATGTGTTCAAGGACATGGGGGAGACCAACTGGGCTGGAGCTGAAGAATCAAAGCACATGAACATAGGAAAAACCGATTGAGTGCCCTGGCATGTGGACCCAGCTAGACGAGCCATGGATTGAATGTCACCGAGGTTGAGCACAACCTCGAGATCTTGTGTGTTGGAGAGAATGTCAAGTTTGTGGAGGGAAAGACACATTTGTAGAGCTGACTCGAGACGAATCAGTGAAACATGGATGGTTCTCTTTGGCATGTCTCCTTTTTCACTGCCTTTGCGTCTCCCATAGTTTTGGTGTCTGGCTCTGGCTTCTGTGGCAAAGGGCTTCTCTTTGCCTTGCCTTGTTTCAAAGTATTGATAGTTTCTCATTCCTTAGTCTCACATCCTGAAAATTCAAACCTCTCAGGTTCTGCCGCCTCTTTAGTCGCTAGCACCCTGTGCCTAGTGACGTTCTGAGCAATAACTCTTCCTGTTTTTTGGTGAACATTTTAAAATTCTTTGGGATAATATGTTTTAGTGCTTTATGTTTAAGTAGCTTCCCCTTATCCACAGGAGATACCTTCTGAGACTCCTGTGGATGCCTGAAACTTTGGATAATGCTGAGCCTTATATATGCTATTTTTTCCCCCTATGTAGACATAGCTATGATAAAGTTTAATTTATAAATGAGGCACAATAAGAGATTCATAAGAATAACTAATAATAAAATAGAACAATTATAACAATAAAATAAGTGTCGCTTGAACACAAGCATTGCGACACTGTGGCAGTTGATCTGATAACAGAGAGGGCTGTTAAATGACTAATGGGTGGGTATGTGCACAGTGTGGAGATGCTGGACTAAGGGATGATTCACGTCCCTGGTAGGACAGGGCGGGACAGCAAGAGATTTCATTACACTACTCAGAAGGAGGCCCAGTTTAAAACTTATGAATTGTTTAAATCCAGAATTTTCTATCTAATATTTTCAGACCAAGGTTAACTGCTGGTAACTGAAATCATGGAAAGTAAAACCACAGATAAAAGGGGACTACGATATAGACCATTTATGCTCACAGAGATAAAACGATAGTTTTGTGCCAACAGATTTTATTCCCAGCCTATATAAAACCTTCTGAGAGCCTTGGGTTTTCTGGGTGGCTTAGTGCTGCAGCCCTCACCACTACTCAAAGTGGGTACCTTGGTCATGTCTCAGGGGTGGCAGAAGACAGTGGCGGCCAGTAACTTCAGGTGTATGAATAAAGCGACTTTTCTTTTTGGGACTTGAGTTTAAGCTTTTCATCACAGAAAGCCATTTGCAATCCCCAAAGTTGCTCCATGAGTCCTATATTTTTAAGATGGTATAGCAGGTCACTAATCTGATTCTTATCAAGTTTCAGAGATGAACTTTCCTTAAGATTGGTCTTTTGGGAAAGAAAATGGAGGGAAATAAGCACAGGAAATAAATCTTTGAAAATGCAGGATTATAAGAGAAAAGTAGGAACTGAATTCAGTTCCGCAACTCAACTCAGCTGAATTTCTCAATTGAACTTCAGTATTAATGGTTGAAAAATGTTAGTGAAAAGTTTTAAACATAACACAGCTCTGTGAGCTGCCCAATGCCAGACTCTGGTGGTGAGGTACGTCATCGCATTGTCCTATGATTCTGCATACAGTGCTTTTCAAGTGTGGTACCCAGTAAAGATTGGTTGATTGAATAATTAAATGATGAAAAAGTGAGATTTTTATAGTAGCTGGTGATTTTGTATTTATAATTATTTGACATTTGTTATCAAAAAACCCTGAAAACAAGGCAAATCAAATATGAATGTAAAAGCTAGCCATCAGCATCCTGTTTCCTTTTATGTCACCAAAAGTTAAAAATGGACGTTTCTCCCATGATTGACTACAATTCGCTTTTTAAAATGTTTTTAAAGTTGATGTCCTTGTAAACTATATTTGTTGCTTCAAAATGAAGAGATTGATATACTAACCTACTTTAAATGGATTTATAATTAGTGCATGCTAAATGCAATATTAAGTAACATATATTAGTAATACCATATAATTTAAAAGACTCTGTAGATATGGTTTCATCTTAATTTACTTTCTCTAAAACATATTACTATGTGCTCTGTACAGAAGTCTGGTAGGTTATTTCTTACTTACATAAAGCCTGGCCATTTCTGGAAGACATTTATTGTAGAAATTTGGTCAGTTCATTCATTTAAAGATTACTGTCATGTCATGATGCATGTCATTGTAAACACCACAAGTGGTGGGCACAAAAACTACAAATCTTATTTATCATTTTAAGGGCTCCTCACTAGACTTTTGAGCACAATGTATTAAAAATCTACCCTCTTAAAGTTAAACATTATATATTAGATCTTATAAAGGAAAAAATCATTAACACTTTGAATTTTGAAAGTTCACGTCTTCCACCTTTGGTCGATGATGGTAAAATGTCCCTAGATCATATTCCCTGTCATGATCTAAGGCTGATGCCAGCTGAGTATTCTTGTCCAGTAAGGTAGGTTTCTATAACCCAGGGTATATAAGGTCACTTCACACCATTTACATTCTCCTCAGTGTAGGTGGAGCCACTCTAGTACATAGGGAGCAATTGTAAGAAACAGTTTAAATATGCATTTCAGAAAACGGCAGGTAAAAATATGTACATCGAATTTAGCCTCATTTCATACTTATTCTTTTTAAATTCAAAACTAACATTTTTTTTTTTTGGAGGGGCAGGGTAGGCACTCTTCTTCCCTAATACATTAGAGATTGGGTCCCTTTACAAAATTCCCTGTTGTGGTAGATGGTTACAGTCACGGCCTCTAATGAAGCACCCATGCTACCCCGTGACCAGGCCGCTTTGGAATGTGGGGCTGCTGCTCCTAGTGTTGAGAGGTGGAGTCTATGGCTCCACCCTGTTGAATCTGGGCTGGACTTCTGTCTCGCTTTGACCAATAGAATGTAGCAGAAGTGACAACTATATAAACCCCCGAGTCTAGGTCTTAAGATATTCTGAAGATTCTGCCTTTACCTCCTTGGAGCCCCAAGGACACGAGGCTGGGTAGGACCCTGGAACGCACGGTTATATGGTGAGAAAGTTCCAGTTGTCTCAGCCGATAGTCAGCATCCACTATTAGACTTAGGAGTAAGGCCCCTTTGGAATTTTCAACCCAGACCAGTTGTGATTACACAAGGGAGCCCAGCCAAGGTCAATGCAGAAGAGACACCCCATCAACCCACAGATAATGAGAAATGATACATTGTTTTGGTATAAGCTACTGGGTGTCAGTATTAGATAGATACCTGAAATACCAATGAAATACTAAAACTTGTCACATCAGAAACGCCCTAACTCTGTAATGTAGCCTAAAGAGCACTCCACATTATGTTTCCAATCAGTTCTTGCTGATCTTTGCCAAAACCATCTAGCTGACCGGGAAAACTTCAGCATTTCATAAAGGACTCTTGAAGTTTAATTTGCCACAGCGATCATCCCAGGATTCTGTATTTCTTTGGGCCCCTGGCTGCACAGTGGAATATGCCTCCATTGAGCTGCTTTTCATACCCAAGTTTGTCCAAATTACTTCACAAAGGAATGTACTGGAAGGTATGCCCTTGCAGGTCATTAAAAGGACAGTTACATCATATCTCATACACCACTTAGAGTTTTAGAACTTGTCTTACTGAGAGGAAGTGTGAAGGAAAAAGAAAATAATGAACATTAAACCAAAAATATAGAGGGGAAGTGATATAGTATTAATTACAACAGCACCTAAACTTTCCATGTAATTCTTATACTTCTGCAATTTATTTTTAATTGACATCAATGCAATGTTGGTTGTATGAGTCACAGTTCAGTTCTAGAAGTGTCCAGTATAATAACATATATTCCATATTTCCATATCATAGAAAAATAAAATTATATGTAACTTATTTTTAATTAATTCATGCTATATATTCTTTAATTTCTTTAATTAAGTTACAGTGAAGTTTACCTACATTTGAAATGTCATTTGACATAGTCCACATATATATCGGTGACAGAAAATAAAACCACCTGAGACATGCATGCATACGTATAATTCACAATGCAATAAAATCACAAAAATATGGTTAGTGGCTTATATTTTCCCCCTGTTACCACCCTTTTAAGTGAATTCTATAAAAGTGTAGAAAAACAATAGCTTATATAAAAACTCTCAAAGCAGAACTTAGGTGGAGAAAGATTCTAGTAAGAAGCACTCTTAAGTTCTTGCTGAGTCCCCAGGAACTGAAGAAGGAGAGACGCTATATTTCACTTGATTACCTATGACTCGAAGCATTAGGCCTACATTGGATGAATGAGTTTGGGGTCAAGGTTTCATTTTTTAGAGCTAAACTTGTATATCTTCTCCCTTTTGCTTAAATAATGCTCATTCTAAACAGCTATGAATTCTTTACTGTCACTTTTCAGTCTGCTGTGCTTGTGCATGAAAGACCTAGGTTACCAGAAAGCTTTGTCATTAAAGCTTTGCACTGTGAAGTCCAGGGATCAGCAGGTAGCTTATGTTCTGCATTAGGCAAATGTGAGAACCCGAAAGTGACAAACAGCCTGGTTCCTCACCATTCCTCAAGGAATGGTGTCCTCGTCCTTAGATAAACTTCCCGTTCTAGACCTCCTCAGCAGATGTTTCTCCAAAGTTGGCCACAGCATGGTGTCCTTGAAAGGGCTCACATTGTATTGGAGGGGAGCGACTTACCCGCTGAAATAGTAAGCGTGTTAAGACAGATAATAGAGATATGGACCAAGTGCTAAGGGAGCAGAAAAAGGAAGATTTCACACAAGTATTGATGTCAAGGTGTCAAAACAAATTTACTGTGGGGAGAAGAGTCCAAGTTGAGGTGATGACACATGTCAAAGCACAGGGTTAGGATACTAGCATGTGTTGTTTAGAAAACAGAAGCTTCCAGTGAGTGGCGGAGCTTCATGTTCTTGAAGACCAGGGACTGGTGGGGTGTGGCTGTATGAAGCAGGTTAGGGTCAGATTGTGAAGGGACTTTTATGCTATAGTGAAATAAAAAAACAAAAAAAACTCCACTAAGTTTTGAGCCTAACTTGTTAACGGCTATACAACAAGAACTTGACCGTGACTATTTAGCCAGTTACAGTTCCTCCAGGAGACTCTGCTCCATTATGCATAAGACTCAGGTAATAAACAGGCAATTAGTTGACATGAAATTATTTATTGTTCAATTATGTGAAATCATGATGGTAAGTATTCAAGAATTTGACTTTCGAAAAACTGAAACCTGAATAGTTAGAATCATATATCACCTAGAGAAGCAAATTAAAAAGTTGTAACTAGTAGATCTGGCACTATTACTAATTAAGGATAATTAAAAAATAGGGTCACTCTATTGAAATGAAGAATTGAGATAACTGTCTGGATAATTGACATCCAGAACCCTTGTTGACCTGAATTACCTGAGGTTTTTGACTTTAATTATGCGATTAGTTGCCTCCAATTCCCTATTTTGCTTCGCCAGCATGCTACAACATCATGACTAAATAGGCCACCACAAAGGAAATGGAGCACTCAGCAAAGATGGTCAGAAACGATTTCAAAGGGCACCTGACAAGTATGAGAATCATAGTTATGGGGAGAATTCCAAAAGAAAATAGCTCTTCATTTTCAATGCTGTCAATCCGAGATAAAGTTATTTCTTATTTTAAAGAAAATCAAATATTTTAATTGTGCTTAAATTGCTGCAAAATGTTAAATTATTCCATACCGAATGAGGGCAGTGTCCTTTCCTCTAAGTTCTGTTTCTTATTATAATAGAGCTTTGTGCATGGATACCTCTATCTATGTCTGTGTTCTTTACTTAAACATTTGGTTTTTGCTGTCACCTCCACAAATGTCCCTCATTTTTGTGAAGGTTCTATGGAGGACAATGATCCCGTGAATCTTGATTTGAATTCTTGCACACAAACAAAACCATTGACAGCAAATATCAGATGCTGACCACTTACAGGAGAGATAGATTTAGACAAAATAAATATATACCTTTAAAGCATTGACTTTTACTTAGGAAGTATAGATAAAAAAAATAAGAAAATGTGTTTTCTGTTTTTTTCTCCATGGCACATCAGAGTTAAACATCGAATCAATATCATTTCAGTATGAGATAGTGGCAACAGCATGTGGACATCAGCAGAGTAATTAAAAAGCCAATGAGTTTACTTGGTAAGATGTAATTTAGCCATAGTCAGTGACTGCTTCCAAGAAATCTATTTACCCCAAGTATCCTCAGGCATATATGGGAGAGTGTGAAATGATTGAGTTTTAGTTATCCTTGTTATGTAGCAAATTTCAATTATAATTTCTACTGTAAAAAAAAATTGTTATAGCAATATTACCTTGCAGTTCTCCAGGCTTACAGGCACCAGAGATTTAAAAGAAAAAAAACATTACTGTCTTACTGATTCCCAAAACCTCATTTTATAGATTTTTTCTCCCCCATTGGTTGCAAATTCCTTGATCCAGCTCACAATTGCTGCTGTTCCTGGAGCTTATGGGTGCCTGCTTAGAAACAATTTGTGGAAAACAACAATAAAACTTTGCTTTTGAAGTTTTTTGATAAAGTGCACCCAGATTCTCCAGGGAACTTTTCACCCACAATTTAACACATAACGAGACCTTGCTACTTGTTTACCACTTTTATGACTCACTTCAGAAAGACCACAGTATGCAGAGAAGCACGGGAGTTGGAAAATAGGTTTCAGCTCAGGTACCAATCCCAGTAGACTGTTAGTGGGGCCCTGAGTTGAGATGATCACCAGGAAAAAATGGCACAACTCATTAGCAGTATCTGCGGTGCGCGCAGGAGCCCAGGAGGCTGCAGGGATCCTTGCCTGGCTCATTAGAACAGGCTGTTAGGGAAGCCTTTCAAAGTGAGTCCACAGATTCGCATCATTTTGTCCTTCTTCTAGCTTCCAAGAGTTGTATTCTACTTTACCTATGACTCCTAGGACAATACTTTGAACACGAAGACTTGTGGCAATCACCCCTCTGCTTAATTCAGAGTCCCCAAGTAGGAAGCAATGTGTTGGCCATTGACTTGCCATAAGTGCCTCAGGCCCTAGCTAAGTGTGGTGTTATAATAAATCCTTTTCTCCGTATTTCAAAATTTCTATGTAGGTATTGCAGGAATGTTCAGTATAGTTATGGTTCCAAAGAAAATATTTTTCCAGGTGAAAATGATTATAACATTTCATATTCTCATCATACTGTGTCTTATATAACAAGTTTTATTTTCTTCTACAAAAACTATCAAGTCATTAGTACCTTTTGTAAAAATTGCAGTTATTAGCTAGTTTGCTGTACCATTTCTCACTGAAAATTAGAAAATTAATATTTACCATTCTACTTTTGAGGAAGAGGAACATTAAGCAAGAGAATAGATGACATAGGTACTTAATATGGGGCAAGCTCGAGACAAGTTTCTAAGGAGAAATTCTAGACTCTCTCAGGTAGGGCATCGTCCAGTGCTGTCAACTTTCTAGCACTACAACAACAGTGCAATATCTTTCTCAAATGATACTGAACACACCTTGTGGAGCTGCCATGTCCAATACCTTAGCAACTAGCCAAATTTGGTAATTAAAATCAGAATTAAAATTAAAGAAAATTTAAAATCTAATTTCTGTTACAATAGCCACGTTTCAAGCGCTTGATAGCCATAGTTGGCTTGTGGCTACCCTTACGGGCCAGTGCAGAGCAGATATAAAACATTTCCATCATTATAGAAAGTTCTCTTGGAAGACAGGTTCTAGAAGCTCCCCTGTTGACAAAAGACTGTGGTGGTTCAATTTCCACACTGGTCTCTTCTCATCTCATGAACATCCATATTGCAGAGATGTGGCCAGAAAGCAGATTTTCCTGGTATATTAAGCTTGCAGATTTATATGTCTTCATTTATTCTACAGATTAACATATTTACTTATAGAAACTTGTCACAACAGCCTTCTTATATTAAGCCTGGCTTTTATTGTCCTTTTGTCTCATATTGTTATCAGTGTCTGATCGCACCAATGAGATTGAGAGTTAATGAAGGCAGGGGCTGTGTCATAAATTTCTTTCCTTTTCAGCTCTGGTGCCAGATAGACATTTGTTGAATATTATTGTTTTTCTGACTAAAGATTCTAAATTCTGGACCAGGATACTCTAACAATGTGATTTCCCCCCTCAATGATAATAGTTCTTGGTATATACCCAATACAGTGGCTTAAATATATTTTTTTGAAGATGATGTTCTAGAAAATGTTCTTAAAAAGCCTCATTAACAACAAGGAGAAAAAAAAGGTCAAAAATTGTTTTTAGTATTTTCTATATTCCTAAAGGATAATGAATGCACATGTATTTATATATACCTCAGGTAAATAAATCTGAGGAAAATAGTGCAGTAAGATCACCCCATATATTGTATTTGTAGCTGAAATTGAAAAATTTAACACTCTGAAACTGGTAAAAAAAAAACCCACAGAGGTAATTCTTTGAAGTGATTATATGCGCCTAAGCTTCTTGACCCTTTGAGCAAAACACAAAGAAAAAAAGCTACATTTGTTAGGGATTGGAAAATATTTGTACTGTGGGACAATTGCTTGTTTGCAATATTAGGGAAACGTTATAAAAATGTTTTACTTGCAGATTTTATTGGATTCTTGTGATTTCTGACATTTATAGTCAATTCTGCCGTTCAATTGTCATGCATCCGAGGAGCACGGCCTGCGTAAATGCGAGGTCTGGGCCTTGGCGTGGCTGCACGCACCGGTGGACGCTCGGCTGAGGCTGGAGCACATGTTCAACTTCTCCCTTGTCTGGAGATTTCTGTGAGGCCTGCAGATTAGCAGCAGCCGGAAAGTCAGAGGCTGAAAGGATGGTTGACTGACTCAGTGAATAAAGCTCTGGACATTACACTACCTCTGGCTTGGAGCATACGGAGTCAATCCTGCCGCTCTCGAAGGGGCGGAGTAAGCACCTTCTGCAGGCTCGGCTTGGCCAGTCTGTGTGTGCTGAACCAAAAAGCACACGGAACAAAGACATCTAAATTTACAGCTCAGGTTAAAGAGCTGAGATGCTAACCCAGCACACAGGAAGCAACATTCAAATTGCAGCTCTTTGTGTATTTGAATGTGTGCTTATCCCAGGGTTCAAGAAAATATTACATATATAGTTTTTAATTGGGACAAAAGAAAAATATATGTTTTTTTCTCTGCCCCAATTGTGGCTGGTCTCTGAAATAAATTGATTTCTGAAAAAATATACATAAAAAAAGTAATATGCATAAGTAATACAGTGCTGCTTTTAAAAATAGACTTTTTAATTTATACATGACTTGTAAATAAAAACCCACATTGGTTTTAAGGTAGTGCTTTAATATTTCAAGGACACTGAATTTCCAGTATCTAGCTTGAGCCCTCGATAGTCGACACATCCTATAAATCTGAAGTTACAGATTTCTTGCTCACTTGTTATTTTCAGTCCTTTGTTCTACACAATGCTATTTAGAAAGGAAAAGGCTATTTGGAAGTTGCCAAATGAACCTAGATGATTCTGAAGGCTAGCCATTTGAGTTCTGCAATCAAATAAACTTCAATAGATAAGTCAATTTAGTAAAAGAGAAAGCAATATGCAGTAGTTACAATCAGGGATTCTGGATCTAGGCTGCTTAGATTCAACCTGGGCTTCCATTTACTAATTCAGTGACATTGGTCAAGTTACTTTACTTCTGTGTGCCTCAGTTTCTTCATCTGTAACATGGGGCTAATAGTACCTATTAATAGTATCTATCTATCTAGAGTTGTTGAGAATATTAAGTAAATTAATACATGGAAATCTTTAGAATAATGTTTGACACATAGTAAGCACCATCTAAGTGCTGACCATTACAATTGTTACTTTAAGTTAAAAAAGTAAGTAAATATTTTGTTATGAAAGAATAGGCATCACTATAATTTAGGTGGTGATTATTATTCCCAAAGACTTGAACAAATTACGTTTGCTTTCTTAAAGATAAGCACAACAAAGATTCTTCACCAAGAAAAAACAAGCCTATAAAATTATGATTAAAAACATGTACAGTAAAACCTTGGATTGTGAGTAACTTGGTTTGTGAGTGTTCCACAAGACAAGCAAACATTTCTAATACATTTTAACTTGGTAAATGAGCAATGTCTTGCAATGCAAGTAGTTTGTTTCTGGAACAAATTATACTCACAAACCAAGGTATTACTGTATTTATTTTGATGTAGCCCTACTTGTTGATTTTTACCTTTGCCACTTGGGCTTTTGGTGTCATATTCCAAACAAAACCACTTGAGATATCACCTCATACGTGTTAGAATGGCTATCATAAAAAAGACTAGAGATGAATTGGCGAGGATGTAGAGAAAAGGGAACCATTGTGCACAACGTTGGTGGAAATGTAAACTAGTTCAGTCACTATGGAAAACAGTACACAGGGTTTTAAAAAAATTAAAAATAGAATTACCAAATGATCCAGCAATTCTATGTCTGGTTATATATATCCAAAAGAAGCAAAATCACTATCATGAAAAAATATCTGCATTCCCATGTTTGTTGCAGCATTATTCACAATAGCCAAGCTATGGAAACAACCTAAGTATCAGTCAGTGGAAGAATGAATAAAGATGTGATATATATATTAATTAATATGTACAATGTAATAGTATTCATTCATGAGAAAGAAGGAAATACTGCCATTTGTGACAACATGGGTGGACTCTGAAGGTATAATGCTAAGAGAGATAAGTCAGACAGAGAAACACAAATACTGTATGATATCATTTAAATGTGGAATCTGAAAAAACTGAACTCATGAAACAGAAAGAATGGTGGTTACCAGGGACTAGGGGGAGGGGTAATTGAGGAGATATTGGTTAAAGGATACAAATTTGCAACTAGAAGATGAATAAGTTGTGGAGATTTAATACACAGCATTGTGATTATAGTCAACATGCTGTGTTATATACTTTAGAATTCTAAAAGACTAGATTTTAAATATCACCACAAAAAAAGAAATGATAATTATGTGATATTATAGAGATGTTGGCTAGTGTTATGATGGTAATCATATTGCAATATATAAATGTATCAAATCAATGTATTTTATACCTTAAACTTATACCATGTTATATGCCAACTCTATTTCAATATAAAATATATATTTAGTATATGGCAATTTATACTGTATTTTGCCCATCTTTCCAATTTCTAGATAGAACATAATTATTCTCATTTGTAAATAATTTTTGGCAACTTTTATTTCAGTTTAATCATGTTTTATGTAATAATTTAAAAAATCTATTATTTTCAATGTTGTAAAAAGTTAACTTTATTCAAAGTGTTTTTTTTCTTTTAAATATGAAACTTCCATATGATGTTTACCTTTTTTTTCCAGTTACATTTCATTTGACATGTTATTTAATATAAAAGTTATACTTGTTTATTGAAGAACATCTGGAAAAACAAAGAAATGTTCAAAGGATCAAATGAGAATCACCCACAATTCCAATACCCACACGTGGCAAGTTTTAAAATTTTAGTCTGTATACTTTCATTCCTTTACTCTATGCATATGTGTCATATATATAAAACAAAGACAATCAGGATCATGCCATGCCTACTTTTACAGACATATAGTATAGTAACAAGCAGTAATGCCCAGAAGCTACGAGTGGCGGGAGAGTCAGGGTCACACTGCAGCATTCAAATCCTTGCTTTACCGTTTACTAGCAGCTTGAACCCAAGAAAATCTCTTATCCTCTCTCATTCTTATTTTCTTCATCTATTCAACAGGGATGATGATTGTACCAGGGAGTTGTAAAGATTACTTAATATGTTTCAATAAGAGCTTTAAAAAAATTTTTAACAGTAGATCATGAAGATTGTTAGATAACTATTGTTAAATAACTTTTGAAACATAGGTTTTAATGAAAGCCTAAGTTTTTATGGTTGCATTATAAATTATATAATCATGTGTTTCAGTTAGTTTTCTTTTGACTCTAGGTAACAGAAAAAGCCAATTAAAAGTGGCCATAACAATAAGGAGACTTTTTATTTCACATACCAAGAGTTTTTTAGGTAGGCTTGTTTTAAAGTGGGTTAATCCAGCAACTCAACCACAGCATCAAAGACCCATGTTCTTTCCATCTCCTTGTTCTTCTATTCTCAGCTCAGGGCTTGTTGTACCGGGCTGGATGCTCTCATGGTTCCAAGACATTGGCAAGGTTCAAGTCATTATGTGCAGACACATCAATGCCTACAAAAAGAAAACAAAATCCCTGACAAATGTCTTTTATAAGAGCAAAGGAAGCTTCTCCAGAGGCAGACTTGTTCTCATGTTTCATTGGCCAGAAACAAGTCAGATGCTCATGCAAAATCAATGGAAATGGTGTCATTCTGACAGGCTTTAATAATCTGGCTGCCTCATACAGAGATCTAATTGGGATTCAAATTCAGGTTCTATCAACACTGAACAAGGAGAGAATGGCTGCTCACTAAACATCCAAGAATGTTCAGCACATCCGTATAATATTTTTGATAGTTTTTGTTAGTTGTATCCTTTTTTCTTGTAAATAATGCCATAATCAATATCCCTGAACAAATTTGGTGTTTTTTTTGGTGCACATCTTTAATTATGTCCTGAGTTTAAATTTCCAGAAATGGAAAAGTGGTAAAAGTGATCTTTGGTTTAAGTCTCTTAATGTATGTTGTCAAATTACCCACAGGAAAAAGTTGTAGCCAATAGCCTTCTCAGCATGTGTTCATGAGTTTATCCATTTTTTTATGCCTCAGCTAACACAGGGTGGTACCATTTTATAGATATTTGCCAGATGAAAATTGGTAGCATTTAGTTTGATATTTTCTTGATTACTAGCCTCCTTGCTAAACTTTTATGATCAAGTTATAGATAATTTCAATTCCTCTATGTACCATATACTATATGAATATTGACAGTTTCAAGTCTTTCTTTCCATTCCTCATACCATCAGATGATTTTCTTGTATGCACTATGCTTGCTGGGATTTCCAGAACAATGTTGAAAAAACTGGTAATATTGGACATTTTTGTCTTATTCTTCACTTT
The DNA here is from genome assembly GCF_001890085.2 of Hipposideros armiger. Classification (NCBI taxonomy): domain Eukaryota; kingdom Metazoa; phylum Chordata; class Mammalia; order Chiroptera; family Hipposideridae; genus Hipposideros; species Hipposideros armiger. The sequence goes on from NW_017731431.1 coordinate 3,001,800, forward strand.
TAGGTGAATGTTTTTGATAGTTGATGTTTGTGAATTTTTTCATACACACACACACACACACACACACAGAGTGCCAAAAAATGTATACAAGTGGACACTTTGGTCAACATTGCTTAAGCAGTAGTTCGCCATAATCAGGAGTGTCTGGACACTGTCTTAGAAGCCTTTTTGTGTGTGTGTGTGTATATATATGTATATATATGTATATATATATATGTACACACACATATATATATGTATATATATGTATATATATATGTACACACACAGATATATATATATATATATATATATAATTCATTAACCAGGTAAATATTTTTCTATTATAGTTTATTTTTTAATGTTCAGAAGTTGAGGTTATCAAATGACTTTTCTGAATTTATTGAGATGGTTGTATCATTTTTTTGCCTATAACCTATTAAGATGGTGAATTGCATTTCCAATTTTTTAATGTTAGATTACCCCAGAATTCCCTGGAATAAAACCATTTTAATTATGGTAAGTTATCCTTTGAAATACTACTGGATACATGTAAGATGCCATCTTTGGGCTTCTTGAAGTATTTGGGAGACTAAACAAAAGCAGCTGGAGATTTCACTATAGAAGGCAGAACCAAAGCCACAGCTGGAACAACACAATTTGTTGCTGAAATTGTAACCCTACATTTATTCTCTAATTGTGGTTTGAGGTGTGGGCTGTAGAGTTAAGAAGAAATGTAACACTGTTATCAATTATCATAACTATACCAGATTACTGCAAGATAATAATTAGGTAAACTGTGTGTGTGTGTATGTGTGTGTGTGTGTGNGAGAGAGAGAGAGAGAGAGAGAGAGAGAGAGAGAGAGAGAGAGAGAGAGAGAGAATTGGGGGGTATATGGGAATATTCTGTACTTTTTGCCTAACTTTTCTGTAAATTTAAAACTTCATTAACAAAGTCTGTTATTTTTTTAAATGAAGCTATAGAAGATTATTTAATGTCAATAAAAATACATATAATACATTAAGTGAATAAAGCAGATCACAAAATTCTGTGATACTATTTTTGTTTAAAATGAATGTACATGTGCACACATGCCTGCATGTGTACACACATCCATACACACATGAATATTTTCTCATGGACAAATACTTGAACCCAAAAGGTCAATAGTCATTGTCTCTGAGCTATGAAATGAAGTGAAATTTTTTGTCTATTTTTAATATAATATAAAATTTCAAAAACTTTATAATGTAACTCGCACCACTTTCCTGAAAGAAAAAAGTAGTTTTTTAAAAAAGCATCTACCAAACTTTTTACTACAAATAATGTTTTTGTTTGTTTGTTTGTTTGTTTTTTAGCCGAGCCATTCTGACACCTGTTGGCAGCTCAGCAGCTACTCAGCTCGGGCTGGGACTCGATCCGCTGTTGCTCAGAGTTCAAACTCTTGAGCGATCTCTTAACCAACTGAACAACTCGGCCAGCCCATACAAATAATTGTTTTTAATTGGTAATTTCTATCAGTAAGTTCCAGAAGTGGTGCAAACTTGTGTTTTTTTTCCCCTTAGGAATAAAAGATTTATCTAAAAATACTTGTGATTAATTATTCTCCCCTGGAGATGGTTATTTTATAATGCCCACTAGCTATTTTTGCAGAGATGTTAGGCTGCAACTCGAAACTCACTAAGTCTGAAACTATACCCGTTCCTCTTCTAGCATTCCTTACACCTGAAAATTTCAGTGCGGCCCTCTCAATCTCCTAGAGTCAGAATCACAGGCATCTCTCAAAACTTCTCCTTCAGCTTGCACATCAAAACTCTCTTCTGCCTCCCCAATTCATCCATCGTGCAATGCTAGCCTTATTTTTTATCAAAATGACCTTCTCCAAAAATCACCAATAACTGCATTTCCTAAAGAATAGAATTTAAATTCTAGTTGTGGATTCAAAACTTTCCCTTGGCTGGCCCAATTTACCTTTCTAGGTGTATTTTCCAGGATAGTCATGTGCCCACCCAGGGTGCCTGAAACAAGAAGATTTGCCATTTCCTCCACATTTTGTATGCCACTGTTTCTGCACCTTCATTTCATATCTGAAACATGGAATTTGTTCCTTGTAACTCATTCTTCTACCCTCAGTATCTGTGGCTGTTGAAATTTATTTTTCCTTCAAATCTTTAATCAGTTTTTTGAAACTTTTCCTGTTTTTTTTTTAAATCCCCATCAGAATCCATCCATCTCCTTTGTGCTCTCCTAGAACTGTGCTGAGCCTCAATTATAACACTTTTTATAATCTCCCTTATGTAATGCGAGTGATTCGCACATTCATTTTCCTCGATAGACCAAAATACCCTTTAGGATAGGGACCATGCCTTTGTATCACCTAAAATACACAAAGTGCAGATCTTTGCACAATAAATGGCTCTTAAATTGAATTGATTTAAATTACATTAGAAGTCATTTGAAAGTGCTGGCAAAATACTATTAATGGTGTCTGTGTAAGATGCTTTGAATTAAATGTGAGGACAAATACATTAATGCTAACATGCTCTCAGGCAAACACCACCAGTGCTGTGATGAGGATTATCAAACATCAGCTTTCCTACCTGGGATTTGTGATTAGAATACCTGATCCTGTAAGTTCAGAAAATGTTCACTTTTAGAAAATTATTTGAACCAAGATGAGAAAACCGCATCCTACGATCAGTGTCAGGAAAAGTATAATAGATGCACAATTTGAGAAGTGATCTGAG
>NW_017731431.1:3005242-3009610 GCF_001890085.2 Hipposideros armiger
CACACACGCCCACACGTGCGCATAATGCTCATTTTTTGTCCAGCTCCTGTATTTAGATGGATTCTGTTACTCTGTTATGTGCAGGGAGTCAAAGAAATCAACAAAAGCCTTTATACACAATAGACATGCAAAATTTGTTAACTCCTTCGGTAAAATAACCCCAAACTTCTTTTGAGATATTTTAAAAACAAAAATATTCCACTCTATAATCACAAAGAAGTGTTTGATCTCTTATAGTGCTGTTGTTTAGACAAATTATTTCCACTGTAATTATACCATGAATCCTGATGAAATTCCTCAGTACAATGAAAACAACACACTAAGTGAATATAAAATAATATTAAATCCAGAAATAAAACTCAGGACTTAATATGTTCCTCTGTCCAGACACTCACGGTGAGGTTGGACCAGACAGGTGATACAGTGCAGTAAGCACTAAAATTTAGAATCATGATAGGATCAGCTATAAGAGTGCTACTTTAAGTTTGAATTCTTTCCATTTATCATCTCGTGTCACACATGAAATACTACCCAAATTCAGTATATATTTTGTATGTGTGGTGGTAATCTAACTTTGTAGGGAATAGTCTAGTGATCCTAGTTTGCTATCAAGATGTAATGCTGGTGATTAAATTACAGATGACACACCACATCAACTCTTATTAGAGATGTGCAGGCAGTAAAATGTTTACATTTTAGTAGATGATTTGAGCCATCCTTCTCACCCATTTTTCACTATATTAAACTTGGTGATTATCAGTGGGTACTTTAGACTGCACTTCCCCAACTTACACATTTGGCATCTTATTAAGGCAGTTTAAAAAAATATATACTCACATGCTAGTACTTCTGTATGTGGTTGTAAATATTAAATGAGAATATGTATATCAGAATGATTTGTACATTTTAAAATCCTATAAAAATAAGTTGGGGCGTTATATTTATGCAACAAATATTTATTTAGCACCCATTATGTCTCAGGCATTCCTGGAGGTACTGGGGATAAATTATCCGAAAAAAAATTCCTGCCTTCATGAAGCTTATATTTTAGTGAAGGGAGACAGATAATAAAGTAAAATATATAGTATTTTGTGATGGTAAGTCCTTTAGAGAAAAATGAGGAAGAGAAAGGGGATAGGGAGTGATGGAGTTGATATTAAGAACTGAAATTTAAAATAGAATAGTAAGGGAAGTTCTTGTGAGAAGGTAATTTTGAACAAAGACCTAAAAGATTCAGCAATGGGATTGCTGGGAGAAGATGGTCCCAATAATGACGGTACAACAAGTTCTAAGTCAGGATCTTGTGCAGTATGGTTGAGGAACATCAAAGAGGCTACTGTGACTGGAGAAGTCTGACTGAAGGGAAGAGTGATAAGATAACATGAGACAGCTAAGGTGGAGCAGGAAGAAGATAACGTAGAGGATTAAACCATATAGGCTATGGATTGCCATATGACTGGCTTTGGCCGATGGAATATGAGCAGCAGTGACATTGTTACTCTGAAAAACTCATGTGTGCCTCACCTTTCTGTTTCCTCTGAATTGCAACTTACAACATTACAGTTGGTGGCTCCTACAATGACCTTTGTTTTGGGGTGTTCCAAGATGAAATGATATGAAGTAGAGTGTTTATTTCAAGTATAATAGGTAGCTAAAATGAATAAGTAATAAGCCTTTGCTATTTTAAGGCAATGAGATTTGGGGTTTGTTTGCTACTAGAGCATAATGGAGTTCCTTCTAATTTGTATGGGAAATCATTAGAGGTTTTTGAGCAGAGGAGTTGCATAATCTGACTTCTGTATGAGGTGGGCTATTCTAGCTTCTGCATTAAGAATAGTTCATACAGGGCCCGCCAAGTGGCTCATTGGTTAAGAGTTGGCTTGGGAGTGCGAGCTCTGAGCAGCAGGGCTGCCAGTTCTGATCCCACATGGGCCAGTGATGCTGCACCCTCTACAGCTAAGATGGTGAACAACAGCTCGACCTGGAGCTGGGCTGCTGTGAGTCGCCAGCGATGGCGTAGGCTGCAGTGGGCTGCTGTGAGCTACCGTGAGTGGCTGGCAGCTACCATGAGCAGCTGGCAGTCGGTGTGAGTGGCCTTCCAATGGCTGGTGACTGATCTGTCTCAGCCGGGATGAGCACAATGATCACAACACCAACATGAGCCAGTGAAGCAACGTCCTCCACAACTAGACTGAATAACAACAACAAAAAGAAGGACAGCAACTTGTCTGTTCCCCTTCCCCGATTCCTCAACACTGTTCCCTCCCCCAATTCCCCAAAAAAATCTTTAAAAAACCCCCCAAAACCCCAAGAATAGTTCATAGAGGACAAGGAAAGAAACAGAAGATGAGAAGGGGGCTATTGCATTTATGCAGGTGTACAGGCAAGAGATTGTAGCTTACACCAAGGAAATAGCAATGAAGGTAGCAAAACAGGGTAGGGTTGTAGGTAATTCTGAAAGAAAGCAAATAGAATTTTCTGATTTATTTGATATGTGAGGTTTATTTGGGGTATGAGAGAAAGAGGAGATTTAAAAATGACTTCAAAATTTTTGGCTTGACAATTGGAAAGATGCCACTGCTACTTACTGAAATGAGAATGACTTTGGAAGAAATGAGTTTTGAGTCATAGGACCAGGAATTTTATTTTGTACATGTCAGGTTTGAAGTGTGTATTAGCCATCTAACTCAAAAATGTAAAGTAGATAGTTCTGTATTTAAGTCTGGAGTGTAGCGGGTGATGATACCTAGACTGGTGAACAGATTTAAGAATACTCATAAATGGTATTTAAAAATTTTTTTTCACCTAACTCCAAAATCTACATTCTCTAAGATCTTGTTTCTCTTGGCTCTCCTTTATTTCTCTCTCTTTTAAAATGATGTATTTTATTTTGAGATTTTTAGTAATTTTTGGTGGAATGTTTGATATTATGAATTAAAAAAAAAACCAAAAACATTGCAGAGGCTGCAGATGATGTTATATTCCTCCAGAGAGGATTCACCCACCCTTGCCTAGGCCAATAGCATGGTGACTGACAGGCTGACTTGTAACCCTCATAAGGTTCAGTCTATCTATCTCTAGTTACCCCCTGATCCTCCCCCTGGCAGGTCCCAAACTCTAATCTTTATCTTGTGAGACAGCTCTGCTCTGCTTCTCAGAAGCTTTCTAATTAAGTTTTGGGTCCCTTGCTCCATTCAGACAATTAAAAAAATATCTTGAAGAGATAACCAACCATGTGCATGACTTCCTCCAAAACTTTGCCGAACTTCTGCTGGTTTCCCTTTCCCCTAGAAGTGCAGCCCCCTGTAGATACAAAGGCTACACAGCCTTAGCCTCCTTTTTGTTCAAAATTGGTAAATGGGCCAGAGTTAATGGCTAAGGAAGTCAGCTGACTTTTAGGAAGTTCTAACCTTTTCTAACTTTTGGCACCTTCAGTTCTTGTTGCTTCAGCAGCTCTCTGCTGGCTTCCAACCGATACTTTCTGAAGTTTTTTTTTTTGGCTTTCATTAGAAGTTTTTGGTGGAATGCTGGTCTTTGGCTACCTGCTTCATGCTATCAAGAGGTAAGAGTTGAGGTAATATTTATAATCAGGAGACTGGTTGAGATATTAAAAGGAATGCAATATAGAAGAGGATTGACTGCTGCAGCCTGGAGCATTCCAAAAGAGAGATATCCATAAATGCAAGGAAATAAATCATATTCTGTATGATACTGAATTGTATTTAAGAAAATCATATCTTTTAATTGTCCATTTTGCTATATTTTCAGTATCCATGCTTTTTCTTTCCAAACAATTAGCTGATTAACAGTTGACCATGAGACTCCAGTTGGCACAAATTCTTTTGGGATTTTTCTAATAAGTTCCTTTTATCCAGAGATGAATGGAAAAGGGTTATTTTGTTAAGCAATTTCGTTCATGGGTTAAAGCCAAAAATACTTTCAATATGAGTGAAATTTAAATGTGAATAAAATTGTAGAAGGTCATGAAACTAGTACATTCAATCTCTTATGACTACTGTATCAATTAGTGTTCTGGTAGGAATGAGATAGGATAGTCAAATTGGGATACTTTAAGAAGAGTTTAATGAAGAGAAAATTTATAAAGAGAAAGTGTTTACAAGGGAAAATGCCATACACTAAGGCTAGAAGCACAAGGTGTCATTATCATCCCTAATCCTGAAAGGGCAAAAGAAGGGAACAAATACTAGAACCTGAACATAAAGGGGGCCAGGTGCTGACAGGCAGCCCATAGTGACCCCATAGGGAGGTTAGCTCAACCTTCCCTCCTATATTTCATCTGTGTTCTCCAATGGGAAGCCAGAAAAAAAGGTAATCTAACAATTCATTCATGCAGGCCACCTTCTGGCA
>NW_017731431.1:3009615-3010245 GCF_001890085.2 Hipposideros armiger
AAGTATAATAGATGCACAATTTGAGAAGTGATCTGAGATCATTTTATGTTCAAAATACTGTTTGACAATCCCTTCAAGAAACTGGCATGTTAGTCTTCTAAAGTCCTCTGTGAATTTGTGAAAGCTTTTAATGATAACTGATTTTTTAATTTATTAGTAATGGAACAAACATAAAATGACATGGCCTATAATGCATTTTTAAGAATCCACTATTAATTCTTATTATAGAAACATGTATTCATAAGGAAACTCAAATGCTGTCCATGGTACTGATGCTCATATAGCTCTAGAGCAGCAAAATCCCAGATATAAAAGAACCATATGGGGAAGCTTACATTGTGCAGTATCTTTTAAATAGTCATTTAATTTTATACTTGATTCAATAAAGAAAATAGTTGCTTAATTTCTTATTTATTTATTTGCATACAAAGTTGTGGACTATATAGACTATAAACCACTGACCCCACTTATACCATAACTACTTTAATGTCATGCATACTGCAGTCTAGTTTTATATTGCTGAAGAACATAACCTTTGTGTAACAGTAAAACAATGAAACAAATCATTAACTCCTCAGAAGATCAAACTAGCCTGGTAAATATCTTTGTGTGTGTGTATGTGTGTGTGTG
>NW_017731431.1:3017935-3045902 GCF_001890085.2 Hipposideros armiger
AGGGGCTGCAGCCTACGCCTTCTCCGGCGACTCATGGCAGCCCAGCTCTAGGTTGAGCTGTTGTTCAGCATCTTAGCTGTAGAGGGCAGTGTCACTGGCTCTCATATGTGGGATCCGAACCGGGGCCCTCTGGTGTTCCAAGCCAGCTCTTAACCAATGTGCCGCTTGACCGGCCCTCCTGTGTGTTTTTTTATCTTTACCAAAGGTGTCATAATTCTCCATTGACTCAGAAACAAAACATTGAAATGTGGTACTCATCCATTCATTTAAATAATAATCGTTTATCAATCATATACCATCCTGGAGATAAAGATAAATGAGGCTGAGTGGTTCTGTGAAGGAGCTCAGTCTAGAAGGCATGATGGAAAAGTTAACAGTGTCATAAATCCTATAATAGATCTTTGCTCAGTAACCTGTCAAAGTCCTGGAAAGACATCAAAGACAGTGTGCGTCTACATGTGGGTAAGGGAATGTGCTCCAAGGAAAGTTGACTCCCCATTTCCAAACAAGAGTCACATTCACTTCCTCTCTGAAATGCTTCTTGGAAATCATTCCCTCTTTTTATTATGGCTGCAGTGGCCCTCATTGAGGACGTATTACTTTCTATCCTGGTCTATTGCAGGCGTCCCTTATTTAGTCTCCTAACCTCCCACATTTTCCAATTATTGGCACTTTATTTTTCCTGGAGCACAGTGTCCTCACCCCATCTTGACCTCCTCATAAATACTTATGTTCCTAAGTATTTACCTTGTTCCCTCCTGGAATGTTCTCGCTTGCTCATCTCTCATTTTCATCTTTGGAAATCTTGCCATTTCCTCAAAATCTAGTTGGAAGTAAATACTCTCTCTCCTAAGCTCCTATAAATTTTTATTGTTTAATAGTGCTTATGATGGATTGCTTTGTTTTGTGTTTTATCTCCCTTGCTAGACTGTAAGTTTTTTGAGGGCACTAATCACATCATTTATTTGTTTTTCTGTGTCCCTCTTAGTAACTGGTATGATCTCTTTACATATGAGTGGGAGAAGGACTCAAATTTCTAAAAACTGAGACATGAAAACATTTCATAATTATTAAAGCAGACTAGAGATAAACTCTAATTTGATCTGCTATTAACAAATTTTGGTGCTAGGTAGAATAACACTGGAAAGGCATTACACTTATCTCTTATTAGGTACATTAAGTGAAAGTAGAAAAAGTTGTAACTTTTATATATCAAGTCAATAAAACAAAATCTCATTGAAAACATTTAATAACCTCATATGTTCCCAGATCCCTACTGAATTCTGTCATAAACATGCCTTCTTATGGCTTATGTGCTACATGTTGAAATCAGAGTCTTGAAATAAAATGTTTCCTTTTTTAAAAAAAAATCTATAATTTAGTAATTTTGTTTTCATGTAGACTATTGTATGCAGAGTATATTTTATATTTTGAAACACTAACTCCCAACCTTAAAAACAATCCATTTCTCCCCTATGTAGAGCTGTCAGAAAGAAGGAGAGATTCAGTAAACTGCATGTCACTATCAGCCACTGATAGCCAGTGATTTGTTCCAAATCTAAAGGCTAAACCAAACCTCATGCTGCTGTATGTCAGATACAATTGGTCCGCAGTCAAAGTTTTCCAGCTCAGACAGGGCACACTTTATCCTTCAGGCTGCTACTTAAGATAGCCACGACCCTGAGGAGAACCAGTCAACAAAACAGACAGACAAGAGGATGCGATTTGTATGCATCCCTGAGCCAGCTCACATCACCCCTGACCTACAGGTCAGGCTGCAAATGACAGCTGGGTGCATGCACCTGATCAGACAGAATATTCTCATTATAAAGCCTGGGAAGAGGGGGCAACTCCTCTGTGTTTACCCACAGATCAGATGCAATCTACCTAGGAAATGAGAAAAAAAATACTGATTTAGCACAACAAGATGTGACCAACATGTAAATACTTTATAAAATTTTTAAATCAGTCATTTATACTGATAAATGTGGGTGAACACAAGATGATTATAGAAAGGGAAGTTTATCAAAGGGAAGAAACATGTGTTTAATCACAGATGGGCCATCCAAAGAAAGCTAACCTGGAATGTGTAACCCTTATTGAACTGCAATAGATAAACTTGATCAAATAAACTTGGTCATGATCCTTTGTTTTAGAATAGGTTTTGGTTAAGCATGAGTCTGAAATAGCAGTGAGAGCCTACAAGTGTAGTTTCTTTTACATGTTTGGAGAGGGTGAAAGCTTTCATATTTTTAAAAGAAATCCGGATTTCCAAAATAATCTGTATTGAAATGAGAATTACTGTGGAGGAGGCAATCCAAATTGTTATGTGGTAATTTTTAAGAACAGGGAATAGAACGCTGTCTTGGCTTATTGGAAGTAGCTTTGCCTGAGGCCAGTAGAATAGAGGAGGTGACCTCTGGAAGTCCCTGTGGGAGCTCTGATTCTGAACAGTAGTACCTGGGATACAGTAGAGATTCATCGTAAAACTGTCCTGACATACTATGGGTGACATTTCACTGTCCAAACTGTAATAATTACATACATAAAAACCCATCATTGCCCAGTTGGTCTATAGAGTGGGTATTAATCTTGTTTCTGAAATACTTCAGTAATTAAGGACTATATATGTATGTGTGTGTATACATATATGCGATCATAAACAATGTCTTTAACTCTATACCTTCAAGAATATCAAGGTGATAAATAAAACCAGGAAGATAGGTTTCCTCAGGGAGCTTCAATGCAGTTTTAGTCAACAGTGTCCAGTTTATGTTTCTTTAGCAACGTGTGCTGGAAGGGTTTAGCAATTCAACTTTCTATCAATAAGCATTATCTTCTCCTTAGACCATAAGTTCACAATTTCACAGACAATGTCTCATTAATCTTTGTGTCCTCAACTCATAGAGAACAATGCCTGTTAGCTCTGAAAAAAACCTAGGCTAGAAGGTATGCAAGTGATCAACCAACAAAACCTACCACTAAGATAACACAGGTAGAATTAATTTTCCTTTAATGTTCAGTTCAGCCTCTTAGGGTTTCTTTTTCTGTGAGGCCTAACGTTCATGTTTATAGTGTTTTTTCAGACGTTGGGCTGCAATCAGAAAGTTCTTAGTGGTAAGGGAAAGGACACTGAAGGGGCAGAATGTATGCTAATCCTCTGACTTTGAACGAATTGCTTAAACTTGTGGAATCTCATTTAAAAATTTTGAAACAGAAGACTAGTTAGGCTGATCTCATAAGATTATGTTTTAAATGAGAATATATGTAAAATTATTTGTAAAATATAAAATGTTATTAAGTGTTATTTTTTCTCTCTTTGGAGAGATCCAAACATTAAGGTCTTACAGCCATATAAAAAAATTTAGTATAGTAGTATAGAGCCATTTGGTCATAACTAAATTCCACTATATGTTCCTCATGCTGTCTCGTGATGTGATGTTCAATAACAAGAAATAGAATAAAAAAAAAGAATCTGGTATCCTTTGGAATAGGGTTGCCAAATGTAGCAGATAAAAATACAGATACAGTTAAATTTTAATTTCAGATAAACAATGATTTTTTTTCTTTTTTTAAGTATAAGGCTATCCTATGTAACATTCAAATTTAACTGGGTGTTCTGTTTTTTATCTGGCAAGCCTACACTGGCACCAATAAATAATCAGAAACCTTGACTAATTTTAACTCAGCTTTCTTCTAAAATTGTCCTCTTGATTCCCTTATTAAACAGATATTATTTATGTTTATTTTAATTGTCTGATTGTATAGGTATCTTTTATAATAAGGAACCTCAAAACATTTGGGGGAAATAGAAAACATAGGACTAAGAGATGAAAAAATTTACAATGTTCTATTTATATCTGGAAACTCCTTCCTTCCATCACTTGTTATTTGATGAATATCCCTGGGGCAGCAGTAGGTAACAGGCATGGTGGTGGGCGTTAGCTCACCCTTGGACATGCACTCACTGTTTTATAGTTTCCTTTGTGTTACTAAGGCTGGAAGTCTGCAAACTCTCTGTTCCCAGTTCCTTTCACTTAGCTTGCTATTAGGTTTTGGCCAGTGTGATGTACTTCCTCACTGAATGTGAGGGGAAGGAAAAAACTGTTCTTTCTTTCCATCCATTTTCATCAGCAGCTGTGGCTGGTGACTGAGGAGTGATTGCAAGTGGTTATGGGCTTCAGCAGCAAGAGTACTAACTTCAGCAGCCTCCATGGGAGTTGGATTCCTTGTTTCTTGCCCTGTGGCAGCAATGTGATTCCAGCAGCAGAAGTGGCCAGAGACCGTGCCTCCAGATAACTTGGCAGTGAGTGTGGGCTCATGGCCGTCACCCTAGAGACAGTAGCAGCTCCTGAATCTTTAGTTAAAACCTTCTTATGCCATATGCTTCCTCTAGTCCCTCTTATAGTCTCCTTCTTCCAGTTCTTCCAGTTAGTCTACAATTCACTCCCTGTATTAAAACCCTGATGTTTGAAGTACCTGCAGTGGTTTCTGGTTTCTTGGCTGGACATCAACTGATACAAGAAATCATTGGTGGAAAATTTTGAGAATCCCTGTTTTACATCACTGCCATCTTAGGTCATCTTTGGAATCGTGTGATACAAGAATAATGGAAGACTCTGGAAGGACATGGCTCTTTTGAACCACAGAGACCTTTTAACAAGGGGATTTTAGGGAGGAGTCTACAATTACTGATAGGCTAAGTGGAAATCAGATCCACCTCAAAGGAGCCTCCACTTACAAGACAAGCAGGGAAGTAAACACTTATGGTCAAGTTTTGTATCCTTAGCCATGCATGAATAATAGCTTGTTCAGACTTTCAGTAATAGTAATGCATGTAATGCATGAGAGGAAAAAAAGACCTGTAGATATCATGAATATAAAATAAGAATATTTTCTCTGAGATCCTATTAAGAGGGAAACTTACTGGCAGATAATCTGTATTTTACATAATTGTTTTGTTGAATTGTTTGTCTGGTTTACTTCTCTGCTCCTAAATGGATCAAGGCCTTTAGTAATAGAGTTTTCAAAATACCTTTTAATTTAATCTGTGATAGTATTTTATTATCCTATAGTCAAGATGTTCTATCTGATCTCTCATTAAATTTTCTCTTTTGAAATCTCAGTCTATTTGCTCTTTATCTTTTCTTTCTTTGAAAATAAGTATGCGTCTGGATGTTTCCTTAACACTCTGCATATTCCTGAAGATAATTAGTCATTAGCCCTCTTCCCCAGTTTTCTTCTTTTTTTTTTCAGGTGAGAAATCTCAATCCCATTGGCCTCTTGGCATGGTTGTTTTCTTCAAATTATGTAGCTCTTTGCACTGAGTATAGTTGACATAAGCTTGTCCATCTTTTAACTGCCACTATCAGAGCTAAGGTTTTTCTAATCCTGTTAAAAAATGTCACCTAAGAAATTATTTAAAGAAAAAAATATCTGTTTTGCTTTCATAAGAAGCAAAAATTTGTGTAAAGATCATCTGACCAAAATATGGTTGGAGCTAGAAATTAGGCAGGACTACTGGTCTGATTTTATCAAATTCTTTTTTAGTTAATAGCATCATGGGTCAGATGTTCTAAAGTTATCTTAGTTCAAACAGCATATTTCCTCTTTTAAAGGAAGCATTCCAAATTAAGTCTGTAACACTAAACAAGTTAAGTGTACTCAGTAAGAAAACTTTGTAAAAAGTCTGACTTGAGATAAAGCCTGAGGTGAAACAAATGATAAAGAATCGATTGCTGGTTTTGTCATTTTCTCCTTAACTCACTATAAATTTAAAACATTTAAAACTGTAAGAACTAGCAAATAAGCCCCCAAAGGAAAAAAAGAAACTTAATATTGATTCTTGTATTTGACAGTGCTGTAGTGTAGTTCCTGGCTCAGAATCATGCACATAGTAGGTACTTAATGCAGAGTACAGAATTAATTATTAAATCATGGCAATAATCATGTGTTTAAAAGTAGTAGTTTATTTAAACATAATAATGAGTTAGAAACCTATTAGACAATTTTAAAATGCTTTATAAAGAAGACCTGTGGGGAGAAAAAGCCATTATTGTTTATGGCAAAGTGTTCATCAGTGCTCTGTAATGTAACAAAATCTTAATATATAATATGATATACAGCTTGTATCATAAAAAATTACTAGAAGAATCAGTGGATTTTGTTTATTTTTAAAGATTAATATATTACACTATTTCAAACATATGTACTAAACATAGAGCAAAATATTATTTTCAAAATTAACTAATTAGTTAAAAAATAAAAATTAAAAAAAAATGCATTCACCCATGCATAGAAATAGGTTCTTAAATACTTAAGCCAATGGGATTTTCTTTAAATACCTTTGGTAATAAATTTATGTAAAATGTAGTATTTATCCATTGTGAAGAAGATAATGTATTTGATTTGCAAAGTATATTGAGATTATTGAATTATAAAGTTTGTAATGTTTATATAACTGCAGAGGTTTTAATGTGATTTTTCCAGTGCCTGTTGAGATATCAGTGTTAATACATTTAGATCAATATTAGGAAGCTTTTTATATTACATAATAACTTTTATCCTATTGACCTGATACAGTTTACTTAATCTTCTGAGCTTACTAATTAAGAGTCATTGAATAATAATCCAGTAGAACCTGGTTTTAAAAATTGTAATATTGGGCTGAAAGCAAAGGATGGAAATTAGAAATCATGGAACTTAAAGTACTTAAAATTTTGAACTGGGGTTTCCTTCTTCTATCCTCTCTCCCTCCCTTCTTCTCTCTCTCTTTCTTTCTGTTTATTAAGTCCATCAATCAGGGAGTTTTAATATTATATTTGAACAATATTTATTTGCACCTAATGGAAAATCATACATGGCAGTAATAATGAAGGGAACTTAAGCTTTGGACTGAGGTCTGCATCATAGATCTACTCTTCACTGGCTCTGGGACGTGAACTTGTTACTTAACCTTTAAGTCTCAGTTTTATCATCTGCAAAAACACAGAAATGAGTACCATCTCACTTGTTATGGTAAGAATGAGATAATGTGTACAGAATTCTTCACATGATACTAAGCACAAAGTTTCTGATATTTATGATTACTGTGCTTCAAATACTGTAGATGAGTAAAATAAACTTGCATCTCTCCCTTGACTTTACTCTTATTAGAATGAGATTGTTGAATGATCTTAAAATTTCCTTCCAGCTGCAAAAATCTGTGGAATTATAATTCCTTCCTTCTTAATGATGCTTATATCATGGGGGTACCTGAATGGTACCCTTAATTATCTAACTTACAGGCGAATGTGTGAAATGAGAGATGCATAATCTAAAGACTGAGCAAGTGACCTAGGTTTCAGACCCTTTCACAGCTCAGAGTGGAATAAGAAGTCTGCAGTTTTAATGAACTGAAAGTAGTTTTGCAATTTGAATTAATATAAAGATTTTGGAGTATTCCAAAACCCCAGAAAACAGATTAAAAACAATAGCAGCAGTGACAGCAAACTTGTCCAGGAATATTGTAAAAAATGATTCAAGTGAGATGTTTCTAGTGCCACACTGAGTGACAGTAACTAGAATTTAAAAATACAGTTAACATTTGTTGGACTCCTATTGTATATGCAGCCTTATATTACATCGTCAAGAAGTTAAAGGATAAAAAAAGGATGTGATGGGATCGGGATACTTGTATCTAGGAGGCCCTTCCAGCTTCTCTAATCTATATACTGTGTCCCTAATGGGATTATCATCAAAGGTTCCCACAATGTCTTGTAGAAGAGGGTCTAGGTCTGATTATTCCTTTGTACTGCTCATGTCTGGCCTAATTACCTGGATATAGTATGAACTCTGAGTAATATTTGTTGATATAACAAAAGAAAAAGTGAGTAAAATTTTGTCTGGAACATTCCAATGGTTTTTAGGTTAAATTCCAAGAAGTCACCATTTTCAATCACATGGGAAGCCTGAGGGGGCAAGAAGGATGATCACTTTCTTCAGAATAACTTTTAAAAATAAGTGCAGTACATTTTGTACATTCTTGCAACAAGAAAACTAATGAAAGGAATTTTTTTCAAGACTAAAAATTCTTTGTTTGAAAGACGACTTTAAAACTTTCAGCAAGAGGGTCTCTTCCCATCCCCCAGAAGTTAAATATTGAAAACAAAACAAAACCCCAAAACAAGCAAACCATGGAGTCTCTGGTTTCTGCTATAAATTAACATTGCACTGACCAATTTGCATTTTCAAAGTCAGTACGTTGAATGAATATCCTTGAAAAAAAAGTCAGAATTTATTTAAATCATAAGTAATGTTAAAGATTAATTTTTGATTGTTATAAAAGAATATCCTTTGCTTTTTACCAGTCAGATCCTAAAAATTCATAGTTAAAGCCATCATGCTCACTCATGTGGATCTCAACATAGTTTTTTCTTTCTTTGATGATCCGTTGTAATAACTGAACAGTATCCCCCAAATCAGAGAGCCTTTCTTCAAATGATACCCTTCTCTCCCTCCTTGGCACCACGTAACAAAGCTACATAGCATCAAACTTGACTTTTGGAAAGACACAGAAAACCCTCTGAATTTCTACCCAAGATATGCAGAGTAAGAATCAAGAATTAAGACAAATAAAAGTAAGATTAGAGTTAATTTCTGGGACACTGACAGCTAGAGATGGTTTTTAGTCTTTGTTAAGATGTGCTTTTGGGGTTAGGATTTCCTCACTTCCTTTCACTTGTCCAAAATGAGTGAATACATATGTAAATAAAACAACTACAAGAATTCTTATGTAAATAAAAAATATAGCATTCAGAGAAAGAAAAGAGCAGTGATAAAGGAAAGCCAGTGCTGTGGGGCATTGTGCAGAGGGGAGGCAAGGATTTCTTTGTGCCGCAACAAAACGTCACCCTGTCCATGAAAAGAAGGAGACAGAAGGCTAGTTTTGCTAAAAGCCGGGGTTTACGTAACTGACCCAGCGGAGATCATGCTGGTTCTATCTGTAGGGCTCCTCAACTGTACAACATGAATCCTATGTGTATGCAGTATACCTGTGTCTGGTTTTTGTAAAACAAAAAGGAAACCAATACTAATCAGAATTGTATTGAAGATTTTATTGTTTAAAGAGAAAGTAAAAACAAGCCAACAAATTAAGCCTTGAATAACTTTTTGGGTTTTTGTTCTAATGCTGCTGGCTGTTAACCAGAGGACAATGTACTTCCTTCTCTCCTCTCCTCTCCTCTCCTAGTGTCCTTAACGTACAATACCAAGTTCCCCATGGAGATGGGCATTTTAAGTGTGAACAAACCCGTACCACTTGAGCAAAATATCAATCAGCTTTTGAGGTTGGCAGCCTTTCGCTAAAATGTTTTAATGGATGTTGCTGTACTTTATGACAACTCACGTCCTGGCATAGCCATACTCAGTTACATAAGGGAGGCAAGGTTCTGGGAAATATTCACAAACAATTAAGTCAATAATCTGCAATTACGGATATTGATGCTTTTTAGGTTCCGAGCAGTAAAGATAGCTAATCACCATCTTGTATGCTTTTATCAAAAATCTCAGATAGAATAAAAATTGCAGAGGTAATGCTACTGACCTGGCATTTGCTACGTAGCTATTGTTAGGTTTAAAATAAGTGAATGAGACATTTTTTTCATAGACTTAATGTTAGGTCCTTAATTGAAAACACAAGTCAAATGTTTTACATTAATTTTGCTTCTTCTCTCCAGTAATACAGTATTAGATTTTTATGACCTAAAAGTTACGCATACTTGCATAAACATTATAGACTTGGACAATAAGGAACTTTATAGATGTAAATCCCTATGATAAGTATTTGATACATCACTTGTCAGCAAAGAAATGGTACTAATTTTTTGTACACAGTTTGAAACACAAAAATACAAACCTGTTTTTACATGGCTTTAGATTAAAAAAAATAAATTTAAACATGCCATTTAAACATAACATGAAAAATCTTTCATTTGTCACACATTAATTAAAATGGTAATGAAAACTCCAATAGTTTAAAAAAGCTGTTTTAAACAAGGTGAAAACAACAATCAAGGTAAAAAATATTCTCACAAAGGGAAAAACACACACATACACACACACACACGCATGCACACATACATACACGTGAGACTCAATTACCACGCAACACACAAAAATAAGCAAGGATTCAAAGACGCTGTTAAGAGTAGCTTTTATCCCAAAGGTAATTGTTACTAGTACTTTCTAGGGTGGGAGAAAAATCTTACAGTAACTTTCAGTAGGAATCTCACTGACCCCTATAACAACTTAGGTGTCTTTTCACTATAACTCAGTTAATAGAAAAGGCATCTTGCTTTCTAAATATCACACCTGCAGTCGTCCATGCTTGGCAATCATTCAACTCATTGGTAAAAACAACCCACATACATCAGAAGTTCCCACTCTTTCCAGCTCTTTTTAACACCAAGTTCCCTCCCCTCTCCCCAGGCTCCTTGCAGCTATCTAGGGAATCTTTCACTTTTTGTCCTCTCCCGACCCTTCTGGACCACATTTTCTCTTCTTATTCAGGCCATCTGCTCTGGAGGAAGGTAAAACT
Source organism: Hipposideros armiger (assembly GCF_001890085.2). Taxonomy (NCBI): domain Eukaryota; kingdom Metazoa; phylum Chordata; class Mammalia; order Chiroptera; family Hipposideridae; genus Hipposideros; species Hipposideros armiger. Next base: position 3,028,512 of record NW_017731431.1, read on the forward strand.
TCTGTTAGGAAAACAATCAGCATCCCTAGCAATTAGTAGCTTTTGTGAACTACCGTTTCAGCCTCTACCTATGAAGACGTACAGTATGCAAATCATGAGTCAAATTATGATAGTAGTTTAAAAATAGTTTGTAATTGATACATTTCTGGCCACAGCCTCCCCCTTTATCCTGCTAGTGGTACAATCTTCTTGCTCTTGACAGAAGTCTTTCTAAAGATCTGCTCAAGCCTCACTAAGCAGCTGTGAGTTAGGTCATTTTCCCAGGAGTTTTACATGTGGAAAACTGGGCATTAGTAAGGCCTCAAAAAGGACACCATCTGGCCCTGGTGAAAAAAAGGATCATGACACTTCCTGTGGTACCAACAGACCCTGATGAACCAGAAAGGAATTCAGCCCTGGACTGTGATCCAATAGAGACCGGCCCCACAATCACCTCCGTGACAGCCAACTCCATTCATCTTAGCAGTTATCTCATAGCACAATGGACTTTTGTGCCATGCTGTTTACTGAAGGCGGAGTACAATCCATTTTGATTTTTGTGTTTAGTCTCAGTGCCTGTCCTCTTTCTCGGAACACATACCACATCAGGAGAGAGTGAGCTGCACAAAGAACAGTGCTTTCAGTTCCCATTCAAACTTCTCAATTTCCCTCCCACTGTACATGGGACATAAGAATAAAATGCTGGACTCTTCGGAGGCTTCAAAAAAGACCTTTCCCTGACATGAAGAGCTGTCCCTCCCACTTTCAGTAAAAATGATTTTAAACTATTCAGATCAACAGAGTTTTTTTCTTTTTCTTTTTGTAGAAAAAAATTGAAATTTAAACCTAAGCAAATCTTATATGAACACTTACTAGAAGTATTCTGGTTCTATTGACTGACTCCATTAGGGGTTAGTGTTGAAAGATCCTGTTGAAAACTCCAGCAACAACCTCAACAACAAACTCCGTTTTCTTTTTCAAAAAGAAAAATGTCTGACCAAAGCAATAGGAAAGTGGATGCTGATGGCACCTTTCATTGTGTTATGGTTTATTATAGTTTACGAAGTCTTTTTGTGTTTCCTACATTAGAATGTGGAAATTGGGAAAGTCTGATCAACAACAACAAATTCTTCTTAATTGTTCTCTTTAGCTGAATGTATTATAAAAACAGACAACAAAGAAAGAAGCCACTTAACTCATTATCAGCAACTATATATATGTGTATATATATATGTATGTACACTTTTTTAACATAAAATATTATTTGCAGAAAATGATTGGAAACCCCCAAACCGGTCATCCCATAAATGGACCGTGCCCAGTCAGGATAAATGGGGGTTTCCATATGAGAGTTTTTCTGCCATCTCATAGCACAATGCAGAGAACTTGGATATGATGAGAAGGTGCTTTCTTAAATTTGAGAGCTCTCTTCTCAATTCCAATCAGATTCTTCTTCATTATCCACCTTCTAGTATATCTTAAAAAAAAAAATTCTTGTAGCTCTAAGATGCTAAACCTCATTTTGTCTGCCACTGGGGTCTTCATCTGTACACAGACTTGACTCCTCCCCCACTGTTGGACCCTTCAATAGAAAGCCATATCGTCACACAAAGGGACCTTGGGGTTAGAGAAAATGATTAAGGCCCATCTTTTTTCCTATTCTCAGAGTTTAGCTTGGGAAGGGGTAAAGAGAGGCCACCCTTCTTCCAAATCAATCTTCTGCTGCCTAGATTTTGAAGAACTTAAAAAGCCAACACCGAATGAGTAGAATTTAATGAAGGAAAACATTTCTGTGACTACGATTCCCTGATGGAAATGATGGGGCTCTATTGTGGGAAGACCTAACTGCAACTCATTTATTAACATGTGTGTCCAACTCTAATTATAAGCATTCTCCTTTAATGTAGAATAGTCACCACTGGTATTATTCATAAAGTGTCTGTTGAGAAAGTTCAAAACCACAACCTTTACGTATAGCCATCAGCGAAGTTTCTCTGGATTTTGTAACCACTGGTAGCATATTATGATTATAAATCCCAAGTTTTTGTGTGTAAGTCTCCCCATGCAATGTTGAAAACGTCTGCATAAGTAACGGCTTGATTGGGCGCAAAACAGAGAGATTAAGGAAGATAGAGTTTCTATTTTGAAAGATCCAAAAACAGGGTATAAAACAGCTAGCATCCCATTGCTGAAGTGTCTGCATAATATGCACATTTATCCTGTTATGAGTTTCAGCCATTAATAGGATTCTTCTGACGACTTGAGTGAGGGAACTACCAAAGAAACTTGTTGGCAAAGGCCAGCAGTCAGGGCCACAGACCTCAGTGCCTGAGCTGGGTACGGAGAGTAGGGGACACTCACCTGGAAGCATGGCCTAGGGAGGGCACAGGATGCAGATATTGGAAAGCCACCTCTGAGGTAGCAGAGACAATTCCCTAAAACAAGGAGGAAGGGAAGAGAAAGGTGGAAAAGGAGAAGAGACCCCAGCAGGAGGAAGAAGGCCGGTTGCCCTCAGTGCTGCTGAATAGAAGAGACACTTTGCCACCAGAAAAGGGGGTGAAATATCCAGACTATCAGGATATAAATGTTCAGTAATTGGGGACATAAATGTTCAGTAATTGGGACACATTCATTCCTTAAGGATCGCTAATACTCCCTGTAAGAGTAATGAAGGATTTTTTTTTTTTTGAAGCAAAAGAACAATCACAAACCTGGTAGATCATAAAATAATTAATTCTACCTATTATCCCTTCTGACACTTTTCTTAGCATTGATTTTTGCCGCATTAACATATTTGCCTAGTATTAAATGATTTTAAAGGATTAAAATGTTAATTAAAAATATAAGTGCTGTCTCAGTTGCTGGGAAGACCTGCGTGAGCATTGTTTTAAACCCCCCTCTCTCCCCTCTGAAAAAAAGGCTCTGTTTTGAGGCAACAGTTCCCTAGGAGGAAAACGACAGAACCAGAAACAATTTGCTCCTTTAAGGATTTGAGAATGCGTATGTTGAAACCTCACAAAAGCGGTGTTATGTCCTTGAACATTCTAAAGATCATTGTTAATAGGATCAATTTTTGTGTGTTATTCAACTGGGTCCTTCCTAGCCTGTAAGAACCACATTTTAGCAGAGGGACATGGTGGCAGTGGGGTGGGGGCGGGGGGTAAAGAAGGCCCAGCAAATTCTATGTGATCAGTTCAGCTGCAATAATCTCTTTTCTGCTTCTTGACGAAGCCACACATGAGAGCACTCTGGTGTCTTTCATCATTATTTGTCACCCTTTTGTGCGGAGCAACTTATATCCACAGCCATTCCAGCAATTAAAATGAAAAAGAACCAAACAGTATTCTCATTGAATAGGGAGGCCAGTGCCACCAAGTGCCATCCTACCTATTGAATGTCGGGTATCTAATGCCATTAGAGCTCTGTAAGTGTTCTATGAAAAAAAAATACAACAAATAAATTGTTACATGCAGAATGCAGAGAATGATTTAAAAAGATAAAATCTTTTATGCCTTGGCAGTAGCTAGATCGCCTGTAACAGGCTCTCTCAACTTGATAATGTGAAGGAGAGCTAACCAACTGACAGGGATTCAGCCTCACATGGCAAGGTTGAGAGCTTCAAATTGGGTCGGCAAGGGGTTATAGAGTGAAATAAATTCAACAGGAGTCAGTCATTCTTGTTTCTGTTGAAACAACTTCTGCAAATAACAATGAGCATTTTAATTGCCTAATTTCCATGATTTAAATACTTTTCCAAAACTATAATGTGTCACCACATTTCTGGGAAAAGGTACCTTTTAATTTCTTTTTCCCAAGGGGGGCAAACTGAAAGAAAGTGAGGGTAAACCAGCTTTTCCAAGAACATAGACAGAGGCAGGATTGAGGAATAATGACATTGGTGCTAATTTCAGATCACATCCATACTCCAGAAAATGAAGACTCAGTGAGTAGATTTCCCTGTTCCACAAGCCACCCATTTTTATGATTTCCATGTGAACATTTTAGGGTCATTACAATACCATCAGTTTTGGATCAATGTATTTGTTCTTCCATTTAGGGTGTAGCTTTTAGAAGATATCATTAATAAAGTTCTCTGAAATACCACAAGCGTAATTTTTCCAGGCATTATAATACCAACCACCTATAGATCCTTGTTCTGTCATATAATTTAGTTGAAAAAAAAAAAGATTTATGCCTAAAATGGTAATTAGCATCTAAGGTAACATGCTGCTGAAATTCTGAGGAGGCATCAAGGACTTGAGTAGAGGATAAAAAAACCTTCTAGAGAATGTCCTGAGATCTGAAGGAAGAGAAGTAGGGCCTGCTTGAAGAAAGGAGCAACAGCATGTTTGAAAAGGGCAAAGGCAATTAAAATGTAGTAAGCACGTTGGATACAGACACATCCAAGGGGACTCGGACATCTAGAAGGTGCTTCATACTCTTACTGCAGTGTCAGTGCTGAGTAAACCTGCTTGTCTGAAGCAGAACGGTTGGGATCAGAATTCTCAAACAGTGGATAGTACTTTAGCTTTTATGCCAGGGGCAGCGTAAGCCATTGAAAGGTTGTCAGCAGTTGTGGGGTGGGTTTGGTTGCCTTTGACATGACTGTAGAAAGTGCTCAAGTGGCTGAAGGCAGAGGTAGGGTATGTGGTGTAGTTCAGCCTCGAAGGCGAGGATTGCCAATTATCCCAATATGTGAGAGAAAAGGCAGGAAGACCTGATCCCCAACAGTGACCTTCAGGACCACATAGCCCCGGGAGTGGGCCTTCAATTTGGGGGGCGGGCCAGGTTGTAAACTAGAAAAGGACTTCCGTGTAATACTCTTAGGATGTAGTATTACTGTGAAGAAAACAGCAGAGAAAGGATCTTTTTTTCTCTTCTCCAGAACTGAGATTTGATGACAATCTCTTTACAGCCCCCTTGGGAATGGAAAATTCTAGAGCTGGAAGAGTAACCTCTTACATTTAACATTCTCCCCTCTAGTCTCATAAAGAAAGCTGTGTGGAGATTCACTGTGGCTTTTACAGATCTCTTTAAAATAAATACATTATTTTTTTTACAAATGACAAAAATTTCAGGTAAAGCCGCCATTGAGGTTTCCCCAAAAGTCTCTGTTTCTAACAAAAATAACAACAAAAAAGAATTTTAATAAATAGCCAGACTGGGTTGGTCTAGGTGGTTCTGCAGCTAAACAATGATTGAGTTTGTCCCTTTCAAGTGACCATATTTCCTTGGTGCAATTTTTGGCAAAATATGTGACTTTGATATTTTCAATAGGGAGTGGCTGGCAATTTTGGCTTGAAATTTCGTAAACTTTCGTGAATGCTTAATTGTGTGCTGTGATGTCAGCTGCAAGATTAGTGAGGCTGGAAAAAAAAAAAGCGTGCATTCACATTGGCCCTATGTCTATTTCCAGTGTGAAAGGAACTGGCTGGAGAGTGTTGCAAACACTTGAAGCTATGCATTCTGCATTACAATGAAGTGCTGCTGTATTACACAATACCGTGGGTTTCTTTTCTGTTTTTTTTTAAAGGGCATCATATCCACAACCCTTTCAATGCAAAGCAAGAGCAACAGATGATAAATACTAGGGTGTGCTACACAACAGAACAATTACATTAAAATGGACTTCTTCCAGGCTGAATCCTCTCCAATTTCTACTTGGTAAATAATTCCCTTGAAAACTATACAAGGACTCTTTAAAATACTGTAGGGAAGCTGTCAGAATTAAAAAACAAAGCAAAACAACTTTTCCCCTCAAGAATATAGTGTCTAGCGATCTCGTACGTGTCAAGTGTGTACAGGTCTGGTGATATGTAAAACGGTGTCACTTGACTTTAGTCCCCCACCTATCTGTGAGAAAGAAAAATGTCACAAAGTACACTCACAGCTGGAATTCCTTTTCTGGTTCTGCTAATTATTGTAAATACAGATCCTTTAGTTTTGTGGTACTACAGAGACTCCTAAAAATGATGCTGTTACCTCCTCTCTCAGTAATTCTCTTTTTTTCAAAGACCAATAAATGTCATTTTGTTTTAAACAACAAATAAATGAAATGTAGCAAAAGCACTTAGCATTTTAGGGACAAATAATACTTACATCTATGATGCAGTTTTAAATTTCTAATCATATTTAATACTAAACGAAGTGAACAAAGTTAGAACTTAAACTCAGGTTTTGGACAACTCCAGATTAACCAAAAACATATGTCTGCTATCTGACATATGGTAGAAAAGGGGCACAGAGCTATTGAAATTTATATAGAGCTGATTTCAATATTCATGGAGTTAGAACTATAGTTTCCCACGGTATCTTTTCTCCCTTCAATTTAAAATCTCTTTTCTTCTGATTTTCCATAACACCCTGGTCTATGAGACATTTGGTTGTTATTACATGTTGCTGTGTTAGCTACTTTATTTTGGTTGTTATTTTTAGGGTGGAGGGTGGAGTCTGTCTCTTTTTTTTTCTCACCTGGCACAGAGCCTGACACATAGTAGGTGCTCAATAAATGTTTGTAGGGTGAAGGAATGAGGGCAGGAAGGAATGTGTATACATTTGATCTCCTAGATTAAGCTGCCAACTTCTGAAGGGCAGAGAAGACATGCTTTGCTTTTGTTGCTCTGACAGGTTATATGGGATAGCGACAGGGGACATTTGATGATGATGATATAGAGGAGAGTCTGAGAGAAGGGAGGAAACCAGGGTTGGAAGAAAAAAAAAGAGTGAGCAAAACAAACAGAAAGGAAACTTTAGAGCAGAAAACCAAACTCCATTCCAGCCAACCCCCTCAAATTACCTCACACTGCTCCCTTGTTTTAGCCAAAGGGAAGACAGAAGAGGGAAACTCAGAAAGTAGAAAAGTATAAATTATGGCTGCAATTGTAAGCAGCATTTCAAATCTACCAAATCATTTGCTAACACAGTAAAAACAAAATTTTTCTAAAAAGTTACAATAGTTAATGAATTTAGACTATTATCTTGTACTATAAAGTTATTGAGAAATTTGAGTTTAGTGGGAATGTGGAGAATTGCAGAAAAATAATCCCTAAAACTTGAGAAATTTTAATTATTTTTTCCTAATGAATACACTTAACAGGCTACAGGCTCTCAAATGTGATACATTTGGCAAAGAATAGGCCCCGTCATAAAATCTGAAAGAAGTCTGTGCCATTATTAATCTGCTACCCAGGCAACACTTTTGGGGCCTTAATGAATAGCCTCTAATTGGCTGAGATTGGCCCACATACCCAGGAGCTATTCACCAAATATAGTTTTTTTTCAAGGCTCACATTTTTCCTACATCTGCGATATAGGAAGATTATCCTGCTCATACTGCAGTATATTTTCACCAAATATCATGACTCATATGAATAATTTGCTCCATTAAGATTTAAAAATATATATTTCCCAAATAAATATATATATAATAAACAATATATAACCCCAAAATATAAATGAAAACAATTAATTTCTGAATTAAAAATAACTGATATAAAGAACACTGTATTCAAAATATAGATTACTGATTCGTAGAGGCCATATAACATTGCTATACAGAAAAAAAAATACTTCCATTTTTAGTGCTAGAAAACCAAGATGCGAGAAGATTCTATTTTTATGTGTTTAATAGTTGACCAAAGGGTGGTGGAGGGGATCCTTCGATCCACCTAGCAGGGATACTAGAAGCACCCCAAGGGCAACCACTGTGGCTTCCCCGCGTCCCTCTCTCAGGATCTTGCATTGCAATGTCGAGTGCGCTTCTAAGGACTCCCCCCAGGGTGAGCTGGGTAAAGGAATGGGGTGCAGAAGAAGAGCAGGTAAGGGAGATGCCCTGACTTCCAGCTTCACCCCCATTCTTCAGTGGTCCTTTAGGCAAGCTCCCATCAGCTCAACAATTTCTCCTCTCCTCTCTTCTTCAACACCTCAAAGGATTTTTTGAGTAACTAGAATTATTTCATTATTTGTTTATTGCCTTTCATATGCATTTATACAAAGTGTTTGAAGGCTTTTAAAAAACTAATCTGAGAGGACTGTAAGCACATTTGTGATAACATGTACAAGAGTTTAAGTAGAGGCCTTTGGTAAATAGCGGTTATAATGACTCCACATTATAACCATCTGTGCGTTCCCCTCCAAGGGAAATAAAATTATAATTCACGGACTTGGCCATAGTGCTTTCCCCGTGACCATAGCCCTCTCCCTGTGTGAGGACTCTGTCGATCTCAGCATCAAGGCTTTATTGTCCACACAGAACTCCAAACCTGGGGTGACCTGTTGGAGGACAAAGATGATGCTGCCTCAGAAAGAAGGGATGGGTGGAAACAGCTACCTCTGTGAGTGAGTAGAATATGAGGCACAGAGGAGAAAATCAAAAAGGTAAAGGAAAGGAAGGTAGGATGAAGAGAGGGCTGGGTGAGTGATGGTGGGAGACAAAAGTATTGCAATTAAGGATGCGTCCTATGGCAAGCTGCTGTTGTAAAAGATTTTGCACACAGATGAGTCACATATAATCATCCTGCCCAGAAAAGGGAAAAATCCAAAGGGATTTGCTGGAGCAGGGCAAGGAGACATTAATATATGAACAAAGTAAAAACTGGATAAATGAAGATTCCATTCAACTTGATTATGATGAGCTAGCCAGAACTTAGATTCATGTAATGCAGGGCCTACTGAAAGTAGTTCTAATCCTCCTGAAGAACCTGGTGGCTGAATTCTTACCCTTGGAGTATTATTGTTACTAAGTCTCAGACCTCTAGAAGGTATAATTTTGTAACTGCAGCATGCCCTGTCCCATTGCAGACAATTTAAAAAACATTTCCTTCATTTTTGCAAAAATCATAAGTGTTCATAATTCATCTAGGAAGGACATGAAATAACTAGATGTTTGTGTCTATGTGTGAGTGGGGAGGGGAGGGAGATGGGGTGGGTGGCAGGGATAGATCATGGTGGGAAAGAGGGGGAAGCATCGCAGAGTAATTCGCAGAAATCAGGAGTCCAGAGAGAAAGAAGCTCTTGTAGAAACGGTGTCATGACTTCACTTCATGACAAAACAGTCAAGGCGCTCAGTAGCTGTGCAACTGGCATCCTACTACAGGCTTGTCTGTTATTTTTCTTGCTTCTTAAAATGTCACATCACTTACACTATTTTTTAATTCTTTGTCAGTGGACAGATAATTGGCAGACAAAACCAAGAACAGAAATTTTCTGAGAACATTCTGGTTATGATTTACAAGCTTCTGATTTTTTTCTTGTCATGGCAAAAAGTACCTGAGAGCAGGAGCCGGGGAATGCTTAACTAGTATCAAAATTCCTTTTTTTGGATTGAAAGCTGAAGCTTTCAATCATACCCAAGAATACTCAGGGCCAAAATTGGCATAGAATTTGAGGTTGTTCCCATCTAAATATGAGATTTGGGATGTTACCTATAGAGCAATAAAAATTCACAAATTCTATTAATAAATCAGTCAAACTCTTTTTCTTTTAAACCGTATTTATTGTGTTATTTTATAATTAAAAGTAAAATACCAATTATCACATGTGAAACAGCACCAACATATATAATGAAAGAGTTACCACCTTCTGTCCCATTGCCATTTCAATGAGAACAACCTCGCAAACGCTTGGTGTGTTTCTCTTCAGACCTTTCTCCATGCTCGTGCCAGCGTGTACAAACACATGTATGCATATATATTTTTGCTTTCTATAAATGATGTACAAATTTGTACAAATGTCTCTGAAACATAGTTTTATTTTAACCTAATAGTAGCACTACCACAAATAGCCCCCTTGGTTAAGTATATACCCAAATCACTCTTTTTATAACAGCTGAAAAATAATATTCCATGGTATGGAATCTATCCAATCTTTCCTTATTTGTGGGCATTTAAGCTCATACCATTCCCCCCCCAAGTATTGTGGTAACCCCTTTTATGCTATTTGTTACTTCATATTAGAAGAGATAGCTGAGGTCAGATAGATAGGTGAGCCTCAATAGTTGCTTCTCTAGGTGCTTTTGGGGTGGGGATTTTGTTTTCAAGTGCCTATATGAAAAGATGTCCACGGCCCTACGTAAAGAGGGGTGCAAACATAAAATATATGGTTTGCATTATTGAAATAGGATTTTCAGGGACTCAGGAAACCAGTGAAAAAACACTAATACGTAAGCATGAGCCTGCATTTTTATGGTGCCATCCGCCAAGAAAAACCATTGTAAAGTGTGTTCCCAGCTCAAGTGTTGTTCCTTCTGGGTTATTCTGTATCCTCTCACCACCATCAACACAACCATGCCTCATCTGAATGACCCACTCTCACCCTGCAGGTTTCAGAGGCCACCTGTTTCCCAATATGAAAACAGCCTCACCTGGTAAAAACAGCACTTTACAGCAGTCATCCTAGTTGCTGTGAGTTGGAAAGAAGGCCACATGTACATTAAAGAGAGTGGAGGAGAAGAGAATTGGAAAACAAGTTTTCCAGTACTCAAAGTAGGACATGTACATACACTGGCTGAAGAACACTAAATATTCTAAATTCTAAATAGAGGCAAAGGGGCCGGCTGAGTGGCACGATGGTTAAGAACTCGCTTGGGATGCCAGAGGGCCCCGGTTCAGATCCCACATATGAGGGCCAGTGACACTGCCCTCCACAGCTAAGATGCTGAACAACAGCTCAACCTGGAGCTGGGCTGCCATGAGTCGCCGGCGACGGTGTAGGCTGCAGTCCCTGTGGCAGTGGGTTGCCATGGGCTACTGTATGTAGCCAGCAGCAAGCGTGAGCGGCCAGCAGCCGCAGTGAGCTGCCGTCCAGAAGCCGGCGACTGATCTGCCTCGCCAGAGAAGAGCGCAATGATGGTGCCAACTTGGGCCAGTGAAGCAACATCCTCCACAACTAGATTGAAGAACAAAACGACAGCAACTAGTCTGTTCCCCTTCCCCCAATTCCCCCAGCAATGTTCCCATCCCCCCAATTCCCCAATAAAAATCTTTAAAAAAAAATAGAGGCAAAGGATGAACTGAGAGATGGTAATTAATACCCACAAAGGACTCTATTTTACAAAAAACGCTTCAGTTCCTATAGCAATCTACTCGCAGGGAATGGCCCAAGAGGAGGGCTTCATGGCATTGGTATCTATGGCCCCAGAAGGGACTACAGGCTAACCTGCTCTACAGCTCAGCATCCACAAGCAACCATGCACATTCAAAATGAGCAACTGATAACACTGACTCATCACTCCCTTGGCATAGCCAATAATTCTCGTAAATAGAAAGCTCTGGAAGTGCATTTGAAATGTAATTGATTTAGAACAAAAGAGATTTAGGGCAAAGTGAGGTACATCTTTATTCTGATAGAATAAAGGAAGATTTCTCTGAAAAGGGAAATCTCCAAATATGGCAAATTACATAGAGTAATAAAATTAATGGTGGTCCATATTCAGTTACATAGCCAACGCTGGTCAACTAGAATTTCATTTTTATTTTAGGTTGGATTGATGTTCTTATTTTGGACTGATTTCTTATTTGTTTATTTTCCAGTTTTTAATAAATGGGAGTGGGTGGCAGCTCCTATAATCCCCCTTTCTGTACAATGATGAAGAAATGTGATAATCAGGCTTATATTTGGGGATGGGGCTGAGGTGAGGTTAGCTGTCCAAAAGAAGATGAAGATGCCTTGTATGGCTCTACGTTCTGTAACTCTGCAGGGGTTGGGATGACATAAGGAAGATAAAAAGGGACAAAGGTTCACTCTGGGGCTCTTCAGTGTTCCCCATCCAGCCAGCTCTGCCTTTCCCCACCAAATCTCCAGGCATTTAGGGCTGAACGATGTGGCAGGAATGCATGTGCCAAGGAGCAGAGAACAGGTCGCTCCTGCTTGCTGTTTTGTAGTCTTGATTTTAATTATAAACTTGAAAATGCTGTGTCTACTTCCAGCTGCTCTGACAGTGCTGAATCCAATGCACTACTACTTCACTGCCCTTCATCCTGTCCCAAGGTCCTGCTGTGGAGAAGCACAGCCGGTATGTCTACTTTCTCCCCGCCCCCATCCAGTGCAGGCACATGGTAGGTGTTCAGTACATTCCTGATAGGCAGTTGAGTAACTTCTCCTCCTCCTTTCCTGTTGGTCTCTCCCCCTATTGGAAACACCTGTGTTTTTATGTGTGAGGTAAGCATGATAAAAGGAAGCATTTTTATTAAATTGTTCAGGCACTTTTGCCTGTGCTGTCTCTCTAGTTAATATTTCCTCCCCTTAATGGCTGTTTATTTATGTTTTCTGAATGTGCCTGGAGCATTCCTGAGGCCTTGGGTCTGCCTTCTGCACCCCCTCCTCTCATCCAAGTCAGTGGTTACCTAGGGGTGGTCCATAGATTTGAGCCAGTCCTTGCTGAAATTTTCTGAAGAGAATTGAGAAAACACACACACACACACACACACACACACACACACACAGCCCTCAGGGTGATTTATTTCTCATCTAAGCTAAATCCATCTGGCTTAAAGAACTATTTTTTATTTTGAGGTTTTTTTTTGTTTATTTGTTTGTTTTTTACTGTTTTTAGTGTTAAAATATATCTTTTTACATAAAATGATGGTTATTTCAGTTGGAATTATTTTTGGCTTTAATGGCATTACTTGGAAAAATTCAGAGCTCTGTAAGTCTCCATTAAAAAAATTTGTTCCATGAAATTTTAATGCCTGGAAATTACTTTTGTAAATGTCACTTTTTACAGTACAACCCATGGTCTAGCTCTTTTGGCAGGAGAGGGTCAACTCTCAATACCCGCTCTGTATTCTGAATTTTTCCTGCATGTGCCACCTTTATTATCATCTATTCAAAGCATGCACCAAGAACTTACCAGAAGATAGGCCCCAAGCTGAGCACTATGGATATGGTGGTGAAGAGAATATGTGTGATTCCTGCCCTCATAGAGCTTGAAGTTTACTAGACAAATATAATTACAAACTGGGAAAATACTTTGAAGGAAAAATAATGCATGTTCCATGAAAGGATATAACAGGTGAGGCTGTTTTCAAATTGAGGAACAGAGTGGCCTCTGAAATCTGTGGCCTCTGAAATCTGTGGCCTCTGAAATCAGGGTAATTCAGATGAGGTGTGGTTGTGTTGATGGTGGTGGGAGGGGTGGAGAATAGCCCAGAAGAAACCACACTTGAGCTGGGAATACACTTGGTGAACATTAGGTTCAATAGAGACAAATGGAGCTAAAGAGGTAGCAGGGGCCAGCAGCTATATGCCAGACCTTATAAGTCATGTTTAGGACTTGGTTTCTTAAGTTTCGTGGACAGCAGCCAATGAAGGGTTTAAGTAGGTGAATGATATAATGGTTCGATTCACATTTGAAAATTGAAGGTGGGCAGGATGAAAACTGCAGGGACTAGTGAGGTTCCTAAAAACCTATGTACAAAGTGGTGTTGATTTGGTAATGGTTTTAGAAATAGAAAAAAGTAGATGGATTTTAAGGAAATGTCCATGGCATATCATGTTTCTTTCTTTTTTTTTTTTTTTCTTGTAAGTACCTTTAGTGTCAAGGGTTGTTTTTGGTGTCATTATATTTCCAAAGAAGCTAAACTATGAATTGCTTGCTTGTATTGGTTCTAGGTGCTGAGAATGTATCATTAGTTAAGACATGCCTCGTCCTTGTCCTTTGGAGTTTACACTCCAGTGGAGAGAGAGAGAAACAAAGAGGCTGTTCATTATCTAGTGATAAGAGCTATGCTAAACATAAACACAAGGCATTGTCTAATAAGAGAGGAGTGACAATTTACACAATTAATTAATTTAATGTTTGGGAGACAGAAAAGTCTTTGCAGTAATTCATGTCTGCATTGAGACTGAAGAATAATTTTGAAATTAAATAAATTCACACGATGTAATAAATTCCGTATTATTTGAAAGAAACCTAAGCAATGAGTGGTCACTGTGAAGGAAAGACTGATAGAGACCAGGTGTGCAATAGGCATGTTCCAGATAGAGGCACGCACATGCACAAAAGCCTGGAGATACAGAGTTTGGTATAGAACAGATGTCTTTGATTATGGCAATCTACTGCTTGTTGGTACTTCCCAAATCAATCCATTGTATCACATAATATGAAGATTTAGTGGTAAATGAGATGGATAGAACAGGTTTAATTTCATGAAGTGAGGGAGGGTTAACTAGCTGTCCAGAACTGTACATTATGACCAACACACCCCGGTAAATGACCTTTAGTTGGCTTTTGTGTTTTCCTGTTGGCGTTCATAGAGTTGATGAATTGCTACTTCTAACTCTTTTGAAACTCCACACTGACTTGCAAGCGGTGTTTGAAACATTCGGTACATTATTTGTATTCTATGCATTGCAAAATGTTAATTCTGCAATGGTGACAGGGAAAGGTAATTTACCTAAGCTAGACTACCTCAGAAGCAACCTACGTTATTTTTCGTGGGCTCCCAAAGGGGATTCTTCCAAAGAGGAAAAGTTACAGCAAATCAATGAAAACCATAAGAAAGAGGCAAAGACATGAACAGATCATGAGAATCCCAACTAAAAATTAAAGGCATTCAAAGGAAGAAATAATAATCGGATTACCAAGCTGTTTTTCTTATGGTAGATTTCTAATATGCTTTAATAGCTGGTAGAACAGATTAGACCACTTTCTTATTTTTCAAAATTTTCCTAGCTGTTCTTTCATAAAACCATGATAATTCTTTTTTTTAACAGCCTTATTGTTCACATACCATACAATACAGCCATTTAAAGTGTACAATTTGGTGATTTTTACTGTAATCACAGAGTTATGCAACCATCAGCACAATCAATATTAGAACATTTAGTCACCTCAAAAATAAACACTGTACCCTTTACTTATGAACCCCAATCCCCTAGCCTGTCATCACTCCCTAATCCTAAGCAACCACTTATCTACTTTCTGCCTCTGTAGAAGCCAGTCACAATAGGTTACATATTATATGATTCCATTTATGTGAAATATTCAGTATAGGTAAATGCATAATAATTTTTAAAATTAGATGCTTTTATTTTTGGGTAATGGCACTGAAATATTTCTAGAGTTTCTTATTTTCAAAACCGTTCTTCACAAACACCTATCATATGTATACTTAGTATATAAAAGACATTTACTTGCACTTATGAAATGGACAGGCCTAACATATGCATTATACAAGTAGGTTAATCCTTTTGGTTATTGCTTCAATTGAAAAACAGTGATTTGTAATAGATATGTATGACATTGGGGGGAAGTGGGGCGGCGGATTGGGGGAGGGGGGTTGTCACTTCGAGGGGTAAAATGTATAACTATTGCACTGTGTTGTACAGCTGAAACTAATTCTAAAAATGTGTATTTCATAATAAAAAATAATTTTAAAAAATCAGTTAAATGCACTGACATGGAAACATTCTTGATGTTTTTAGTTTTTACATTTTAAGGCATAGGAAACACAGTTTTTACATAGAACAGGGACACAGATGAGATCAAGAATATATATTTAACTGAAAGAATCTGAGAAATATTTTGACAGAGGGTACACATGACCTGCAATTGTTACACTTCACGCTCTCGTTTTGTGGTAGGTAACTTCTATTAGCTAGAATAATGCAAGTTATGAACAGTTTCTTTGAAACTGAGCTCCATTTTGGGTGAGAAACAACGCCTCTTTCTCCTTCTCCATACAATTTATACACTCCAATCTTCAGGAAGAAGCTGATTTAAACCGGCAGTTTTGAAGTTATAATAAACTTTACAGATGTGTTCAGTGACTTGGAACCTCAAATTGATCCCTAAATGTTTTCAGAGTGGATCATAGACTTTTTATCTCCCTTTTCTCAGTTAATGCAGCAACAGAATTCATTAGCTAAACTTCAGCTATTTGATTACTAGTGAAATGATGTTAGCCTTATTTTATCTGTCTACAGATAGATTTTTGTATTAATTATGGCTAATACTTTACAATTGTGTTTTACTCAAAAAGCTATATAAAAAGAGCTTCCTTCTGATCTAGCAGCTCCCCAAATATCTTCTCCACACGGTGAAGGCTTTTTTCTCGGTATCCTAAGTCCTAGAGCGGAGGTTTGGCAGGAGCTTTGTCTACGGGTCATCTTGTCTCTTTTAAGCGTTGAAAAATAGCAGCTGCAGCTGCAGATGAAAGGATGGTATTTACTTGTGGACAGGATACTTAGCCTCTTCGTGGCCCTTTCACCTGACATTTGCACCCACCAAGAGCAATCAGTGTGTGCAATTTCATCCTCACATATAAAAAGCATGTTTATGTACGTGTGTGTGTGTGTTCATATGCCCACATGCACATGATTTATCAAAAATCATGTTAACTCATTTCAAGGTTAAGTTATTGATTTAAACTGCATATGTATTTGGTGGAGCATAGTTCCCACAGGGTCAGATCACAATGGCTAAAGAAGCTTGTGTGGGTTTTTTTTTTTAATTTGTTTGTTTTTTGCATAGTGTATTCATTCTTTTTAATTGGATCACTAGGGGGTTATTAACATTGCTCTCATTGAGGAAATGGAAACCTGATCGCCTAAAAATATCAAGATACTACTAAATTACCTAATGCACAGTAACATTTCTTTGTCTCTCTTCTTATTGGGCATGTGTGTTACATGTTCACATGTATGTGTGTGTTGAGGGGTCTGCATCAGGAAACGTTTAAAATTGCTAACCAGGATACTTGGACAAATATTTACGGTCCCTACCTCTCAGATGATTTCTAGAGACCTGATGTTCGTTTTTGTTTTTTTTTCACAGAGACTTTGCTGCTCTATCAGATCAGACTTTATACAGGAAGTCTTCCTGGCACACTGTCTACTGAGAGTTAAGGTAAGAATTTTGGCTTATCACTGGGCAGAATCACAGATTCTTACCCCATCTATTTAACCAACCCCCTTCCTTTCAGTGTAAACAGTGACTAAATTATGTTGTGATATCAATAATAACAAAGAGCCCAAGTGTCTGCCTCTGCTTTAAGGGTCTTGTTATAAAGCACCCGAGGAAAAGGAGTAGACCCCCACCCAGTGCAGCCGCATCTCCCCTGCTTTCCCCCTATTGTCCTCAACCTGCCTTGGGCCTCTGCGACCAATGCAGCTGGTCACTTCTGGAGTTTTAGGACCAGCTCCCCCCTCAAAATGATACTCTGGTCTTGGCAGAAAGATGACATGGGGAAGGCCATACATTATTTCCCTTTCTTTAAAACGCCCCCTCTACACCACTAGAAGAAAGTTAGTGTCATCCGTAAGAGTATGGGAGGAAACCAGAGGTAATTATAGGGGAAAGGAGAAAAGCAATAATAAAGAAGACCCAAACCATTTAATGTGACTTTTTTGAAGGTAAAAGTGTCAAACCCTTCACAGGGATATCCCCTTTATGGGTACTCTAATTATTAATCT
>NW_017731431.1:3046027-3129198 GCF_001890085.2 Hipposideros armiger
ATGGAGCTCTCAAGTCCAGCGGAATGGTCCAAGGTGAACCTCAGTGAGCTGAGTCAGATTCCTTTTCGCTTGTGTGAGAGAAAATATGTCCTTCATTGTTCCTGTGGTTTAGGTGTCTTTGGGTTAAAACATATGCACAAGTACACACAGACATAAATATACACACAGAAGCACACAGGTACAGACATGGCATGTGGTTATTGGGTGCATGAATTGTGGCTAATTCGAATTGAAATATGCCATAAGGGTAAAAAATACATGTGAGATTTTGAACACCTGGCATTAAAAAATTTAAAATATCGCATTAATAATTTTTTATTTTGATTACATGTTGAATAATATTTTGGATATATTGCATTAAATAAAATATATTACTAAAATTAATTTCATGTTAAAACAACTTTTTAATGTGGCTTTAAGAAAATTTATGATTTCATATGTGGCTTGCATTATATTTCTATTGGACAGTGCTGGTGTAGAGCTATGTTATAGAAGAGAAAGATTTGTTCATTTATTTACTTAATTAAATTAAATTTATTGAGGTGACAATGGTTAGTAAAGTGACATAGGTTTCAAGTGTACAATTCTGTAATATATCATCTCTATATCACATTATGTGCTCACCACCCAGAGTCAGTTCTCCTTCCATCAGAGAAAGATTTTTTAGCAGCAGTATAATTGGGAGCAATTTCTCCTATCTAAATTTATATAAAGTAGTTTTAGTTACTTTTTTCTTTCTCCTACTTTCAGACTTTGGACAACAAGGTACCTCAGATTAAGCTCTGAATTTACAGTTTTATCTTTACTTTAGGTCAGCTTAAATTTTTATGTAGATAGATCTCTCAACATATTCCTGTAAGCAAAGGGATAATAAATACATAATTTATTTTACCTTTTCCCCATGTCAAAAAAAAAAAAAGAAAAAAGAAAAGAAAAAGGAGCCACTTTAAAATGGAGCCGGAACTGCCATGCCAGAGGAGCTGCTTTGCAGTCTTATGCCTCAAATCTTTAGAATGTCAAAACAGGACAAAACAACCTTTGAACTGGGCCCAGGGCAACATTGTGCCCCGAAAGAACTGTTTGCAAAGATAATAAGAAAGCAGTTATTATGACTACTGGACTGATGACTACTGGACTGAAAATTAAAAATATCATTTAGAATTAACACCACAATGTTATGTTATCTATGCCAATAGAAATTCCTTCTTCCTATTGTTCCCCTCCCCCTTCTCATAAATTCCCATTGCTTTTGTCTCCTAATTGGAAGACTTTTCAGGCTTCTGCCTGAATCAGTGTATTCCAAATAGCTAGTCTTATTGATCTCAAATAAATGCTTATTGCCTCTCCCTTTGAAAGGCCTTTCTATTTTTAACACCAGCAACTCTCTCAATGTTGGGTAGGATGGGTATAGGGAGAATTCTTGGCACTTTATCAACATTATCACTATTTATTCTGTGCCAGCTCCTTATAGCTAATCTCAAATTCTTCCATACATATTCAAAAAAGTATTGCCATCTCTATTTTAGGGATGAAAGTATTGAGGCCAGTAGAGGTGACTAATCCAAAGCTAGGGCTAGGGAGTGCTGGAATAGCAATGGAAGTGCCAAAGACTCCATTTTCACTGTGCTAAGCACCTTCAAGGCAGAATAACTGTATTATGCACTTAACCTCATGATCCTAACATAATGATCAATTAATTATTATTAATTTTTATGTTATTGTGCATCATATGAATGATGCACTTGGCATGTTGGCCAGTGGAAGGAAAACTGATTTTTTAAACCATCAAAATAAAGATGCAAATGGAAAAGAGCTCTTTGGGTTCAAAGGCAATAGGTATAAATAAGAGTTCATACATTATTTTGAAACAATGATTTTATAACCAAATTAATTAAAAATCTTCAAAGAAAAAGTACTGTTATGTTTATTAACCTGCTTTTATGTTAACTTTTATTAACTTTTGAAATTATTGAATTAGCTGCATCTTTCCTAGATGAGGTTTTTATCTAAATCGGTGCTTGCTCTATTTTCTAATATGCAAAATGTCTGATTTATGCATATGCACTGGATGGCATAAATATTTGGCAAACCCTTGGAGAACATCTACCTTATTCCAAGCTTTGAGTTATGTGCTAAGAAGACAAATATGACTGTGACATGGTCCCTTCCTTCCTAGGATTCAATGTTCAGTAAAGTAGGAACAGTGCATTGTGGGAAGTGCTGAAAAGCAGAGGCACTTTGGGAACCATAAGAGGGGCACTTTGTAGGCAGAAACTCAGAGATGACTTCTAAGATTTCCACCTTCTGGTATACACACCCTGTATAAGCTCCTCCTTTTGAGTGTGTGCAGAATCCATGAATATGATGGGATAGCACTCTCATAGTTAGGTTCCTAATCAGTTGACTTTGAATTCATTAAAGGTGGATTATCCAGGTAGGCCTGGCCTAATCAGGTGAGCCCTTAACAGAAACGAGGCCCTTCCTGAAGTCAGAGATATTGAGAGTGTGAGAGGTCCTATAGAGGAGGTCATGTGGCAAGGACCTGAGAGCAGCCTCTAGAAGCTGACAGCAGTCTCTGATGCCAGTTGTCAAGACAATGGGGGGACCACAGTCCTATAACTGCAAGGATGTGGTTTCTGCCAGCAAGCTGAGCGAGCTTGGAAATAGATCTCATGCTAATTGAGACTCCAAATAAGGACACAGCTGGTCACTACCTTGATTTCATCCTTGTGAGACCCTGCCATGCTCTGCTTGGACTTCTCACCTACAGAACTGGGAGCTAATAAATACATGAGTGCTGTCTTACGCTGTTAAGTTTGTGATCATTTGTTATACAGCTATAGAAAACCAATACACACCCCTATGCCAGCATAAATAGTCGGCTGGCTCCAGGAAAGCCTTCACAGGAAGAAAGAATAGCTGAGCTGTGTGTTGCTGGATCAGTAGCAAGTTGTGAAGTAAGGGTGGTACATGCAGAGGAAGTCTCTGCAGCAGAGATCCTCAACCTTGACTGCACATTAAAATTACCCAGGGAGATAAACGTAACTGGTGCATTGGCCACACTCCTTGGGATTCTGATATACTTTCTCAGGGATGCAAGCTGAGTATCAAGATTTAAAAAGTCTATCCAGCTGATTCTAAAGTGCATCTAAAGTGGAGGACTATGTTTTAGACAAAATGAAAAAGAGTCGAACTACCAGTAGCTCAGGGTGGCTGGGTCAAAGTGTGGGGTGAACGGGAAGCTGGTTTAAAAAAAAAAAAAGTAGAGACCAGATAGTAAACTTTTTAAAGAAAATCAAAATCTAGCTTAAGCAACAGATGAAAGCCTTGGAGAGAGACTTACTTGGTTAGAAAATGAAGGATGCATGCTAGAGAATGGGAGTGCTGGAACTCTGAGAGGGTAGAGGATGTTCGTAATTTTCACAGTTAAATTTCAAGCCTGTTTCATGGCATTGGACACAGTAAGGGCTCAATAAGTGTTTGTTGAATGAATGAAAATGATTGGGAGTACGCAGGAAATAAGCTGGAAGTATCATGTATGCAAGCTGGAAAAGCTACCTATCTGTCTTGTAATCTGGGTGATTGTACCAATAATGTTCTTTCTTTCAAGACAGTACTTTCCCCAAAGATGACTCATTTCAATTGCTTGCCTCATTGCTATCATGTGGAGTGGGAGCTGATCCTCCATCTTCATTGCTACAAGCTTGATATGGCTAATAGTGCCAACACAAAAGAAAATAAAAGTAGATCTTGGGTTGCTCTAATAGCTGTATAATGTTCAGTTCAAATGACAGGCCTGCAGTAAGATAGGTAGATGAGCTCAGGATAGATAAGGCATATTTGTGAAAGGGTATTTAAGCAAATTATGCCTAGGGCTCTAGAATGGATGAGATTAGTTGAATGAACTCCATTCTCTTCCATTTATTAAATGCTTACTCTGTGTCCAGTACTGGGCAATACACGCTGCATTCATTGTAATACAACACTTCATTTAATCTTCACCAAACCCATTAAAGTAGAGGTTAATATCTTCATTTTACATATTAAAAAAACTGAGGTCACATAACTTCTGAGTGATGGAGTCAGGGTTTAAAATGAAATCTGTCTTACTCCAAAATTGGGTTGTTGACTATGATGTTTGGGAAGGGTGATACTAAAAAGACTAGGTAATTCTTCAAATGCTACAAAACATAGACATTCTTTAGATATACTACAGTAAAGAATTTTATTTCTAGAAAATAGATTGACTCATTGATTTCCATTTTGTATAAAGTAATGATGTAAAATCAGTTTTGGAATTAATGAGTTAGTGTTTGAAGACGTTTTTGAGCTGTATTAACACACTTCCAGTACTTTTATAACTTCTGAAACAGTAACAAACAGGCAAGAGAGGTTCAAATGTGAATCATCTGAAAGTAAGTTAATTTTCCAACTCAGGTGCTGTCATCCCTCATATCTTATATACCATATTTCCCCATGTATAAGATGCACCCTTTTTCAAAAAAGTTGGGGTCTAAAAACTGGGTGCATCTTGTACAGTGGTTGTATGAGCTCAAAAACAAGCACAAAAAAAATGGGAAATGTAAGTAAAAAAAATCTACAACCACTGTATAAGACGCACCCAGTTTTCAGACCCCAAATTTTTCAAAAAAGGGTGAGTCTTATACATGGGGAAATATGGTAAGCATGCATATATATGCATACATGATTTTATAAATACAAAAGATTATTAGATCTAGCCATTAAACAGCTTTGCTCTATACATAATGAGCAATGCTATTGTACAAATTTTCTTTGATATTTAAACTATTGAATATTGATTGCTCATTATGTAAAATGGGAAAAAATAAACTAAAAAATATTTTTTGTCCAATCACCTCTTTTCAATATAAATTCCACAAAGGGATCCTACCTTTTTATGTGTTGGCCATTTAATTCTTTGGGATTTACATGTGTTAATATTCGGGAAAAAAAATGACATGACTGGATGCATAGTTTAAAAATTTGAATCATTTTATGTATTTATAATAATCACAATATAATAATTTTGGTGCATATTAGAATTATAATCATGTGATTATTATTTCCATTTCACTTTTTAAATGTATTTGCAGTCTTATTTTTAGTTCGTATTTTGTCACAAACATTCTTCTGTTTAATTCCCACAATCTGTAAAGTTTTGTCCTAAAAAGACACATGTGAGTTGTGTGGAGGTGACTGGCAGAATATGATATTAATAGGTTATTGACTTCTTAGGTCTTAAAGAGCCAAAGGGAACATCCTTTGCAGCCCCTGCAATGCACTAGAGGTTTGTTTCATTGATTGGTCTGTTTAACCCATCATCTCCAGGCATTTAAACAATGATATACGCTTGACAAACCTAATATTTCATTTTCTATCTGGGGACTGTGGAACAGAAATTAAAGGAAAGAAAGACAAATGGACAGATATACAAGCAGAAAACGATGATAAATGTGAGAGAGAAGGAAAAGACAAATAAAAAAATATAGAACAAAATATTTCTCTAAGACTGGTTATTCTGTGGACTTGGTCTGATTAAAATTCCACCCTGAATACACGGTGTCCCTGGAAACAGAGCAGTCACACCCTGCCATGTCTCAGGGACACAGGGTGGGGAGGGTTTATCAGGATAACTGACAACACATTCCAGTCACTTGATCTTCTAGAAAAGGCAGGATATGGAGGAAGTAAAAATCTGGGGTTCAAATGTGCCATGTCTTCATTCATACCTTTCAGTACCGGAATGTTTCTGTGATAAGTGACTTCTTAGCTTTTACAGTGCATGTCCTATAAAAAAAAATCTAGATTTAATCTGCTTCTGTTAACAACTACAAAGCAACAGTACTTAAATACTGAAAGCATACCAACTATTTCTGAGCTCTTTTAAGAACTTCGGAGACATCATTCTATCAACAAATAGTTATACTTCTGTATGTGTTAGGTGCTGGAGGGTGGAGAAGTGGGGTGGTGAGAGAATTATCAGGGAAAATGTTCTTGCCTCAAGAAGAAGAGAACTGAACAGAACTTTTTAAGTGGTAATCACATAGTGTACATAGACTTTTCAATACTGTGTGAGATAGGAGGCAGGGGCGATAAAATTACAGTGGGAATGGGAGAACTTGAGGGGCGCCCTAGGTAGTGGGGTTTGCGTCACAGGGCAGGAAGAAAAAGCAATTCTAGCTGAAAGAAGGGCTTGCACAGGCAGAGAGGTTGGAACTAGTGTGAAGTCTGGCAGCACCATCCCCTGAAAGGCATTGCAGCTCAGCGCAACACAAGCTTCGTATCTGCTCTGGGTTCAAATCTCTGCTCCACCATCTGTCCAGTTGTGGGAAAGCCATTTCACACATGTAGACGCCTCAGGGTGACAGTGACAAATGCATCCTCAATACATATTAGCTACTATTGTTGGTTTAGAAATAAATCATTTTAAGGTAGATCAATATAATGGGGTCTATAGTGCTGTAACTGACTTTAGAGTTTCTAAAGCATAGAGGAAGCACAGAGAAAACATAAGTTTCTAAGGCCATAAATCGATAAACTTAGAAGCCTCTTCCCTGCCTACCTGTGGTCTTAATTCTTAATGTTACTTTTTCTTTATCACCTCCCAGTTCATTTGATGGGGATTATGTAAGTATATACATAAAGTCATGAGAGCAGAGGTTCTCTATTAAGATACACAAAATCATAATGTTTTATTCACTTCAGTGTTCTGGGGCTTCATAATATAGCACACCTAATCCATATACAAAAATCACCAAAATGATTTATTAATTCAATGAGAAAATTAGACAGACATATTTGACTTAATTTACTTGTAGGAAATAAATTTAGATTCATAAACTATTATTCTACTGTTCATTCATTTATTCAAAATATTTACCATGTTCTGTAC
The DNA here is from genome assembly GCF_001890085.2 of Hipposideros armiger. Taxonomy (NCBI): domain Eukaryota; kingdom Metazoa; phylum Chordata; class Mammalia; order Chiroptera; family Hipposideridae; genus Hipposideros; species Hipposideros armiger. The sequence goes on from NW_017731431.1 coordinate 3,052,941, forward strand.
CAGATACTATCTCAACACTCAAACACAGAAATTCAATTAGGAAATGCACTTTCATGTTGAAGACAAAATAAGAGAAAAGAATTATGACTTTAGATAAATGTTTAAGTAGAGGGGTGAAATAATAATGTTATCTTCCAAGAGTTTAAAATGGAGAAAATAGTCACTTTTCTTTATTAGAACTCTATCAGACAAACATATTTTGGTTTAATTTCCAAAATAAGATTTGTGCTGGCTTCAGTTGAATATCAGGTCAGTTCTCATTAAGCAACACAGTGTCAAATAATGGTAATAATATTGGAATACAAACTTTGACATCTGGAACTAAATAGTAAAATCATTGGTACTGAAGATAGAAACAAGGAGGGTATTAAGCCATAAGTTTCACCTGGCATCTTTCATTAGAGTCTGAATAAAATTCTTCATTGGAATTTGCAACACTGCTTGTAGTTCATCTTATTACTTTTACAGTGGACAAACATCCATGTAATTAGAGTGTATTTGCAGTATTACACGCCTATTTGTAGCCTGAAGATTAGATACCAATTGGATATTATCATTTAATGGCAAGTATAATTACCATGAAGCTTGTCTGCCTCTAAGAGTTTACGTTTCAATGCTGCTACAACTATACAATTAGTTTTCAGTTAGCTTACATCTGTATTATTATTTAATAACTATATTCACACAGAATGTAATAACATCATGTGTAAGTCAGTGTTTAAAAAACGAATCAGCTATGTACAAAAATCACACAATAAATATTTAACATGGCGCTTTCTATTTTTACACTAATTTCCAATGCAAGTTATCATAACCGTGCTCGTATATCTAGTTTCTTGGGAGCATGCAAGACTTGTGCCTTCAAGGATTTGAAGCTTACTATAATAATAGTAATACTGCCATATGTTTGTACGGCAGCACTTATTTTCAAAGTGCCTTCATAAAGATTAAGCTTCACATTATCCTCAGGGTTTAGTAAAGGGAGGGGATTAAGAGTCTCTTTTAACCAGAAGGCAATTTGGGATTAGAAGAGTTATGCTCAAAATCCTGGGAGCAAAGTTAGCACTTCTGAGTCATAAATAGTGTCCCTTTCACCTGACTATATGTTGTGGAAATTCAATAGTGACAAGATCATAGTCTGAACATAGTTTCTGAAGCATTCATTCATTCACTCAGGCATTTATCTATGCATTCATTTACACTATGAGTGACAAGAGATATGCAATGGGGTTTACCCAGGGCAAAGCTGGCTGTGCTGGGGAAACTGAGAATGAAGCCAAAATCATCCACTGGTCAGACAGCAGGGAGCTCAGAAGGATGGGGTTAAGAGGGACTATAAAAACAATTCTAGTGTCAATGAAAGGAGGAAAGTGGGGCACTGGATGAGCCACCAATATCTCTGGACCAGCAGTAGGTTGGTAAATATTTAACCACCAGCTCTCCAGGGTTTCAAAGCCCTGATTTGCTAATTTTCATGGTGTAAATGATCCCCCTAGGGCTGATTTCAAGCTACCTACGTGATGTCCTTGAAGGTGGAATTGGGCAGAGACATGTAGTAGCACATAATTATGTAGTATTTCCATCATACAGATACAATAGATGTAAATAGCCTGAAAAGCACAGGTCCTAGTAAAACATAAAATTATTAGTGGGTGATGAGTTTTGAGTATTGATTATCTTTGTTTTATATAGCTTCTTTAATTACAAGTTCATAAAATTTTATTTTGAATAATGGCTTTGTTTATTGATTAACTTGCAAAATACCTGAAAATTTAACAACTGGTTCTCTCCAGCTGGTGTTGATTAGTCTGGCATACTTTTCTCTGGACCACCCCTGCCTTTCTAAAACTTAGGGGGATCCAGAAGCTTGGGGCCTGTATTAGTTTGCTAGGACTCCCATAACAAATACTGTAAACTGGGTAGCTTAAAACAACAGAATGCATTGTCTCCCGGTCCTGGAGGCCAGATGTCTGAGAGGTCAAGTTGTCAGCAGAGAGGATGCCTTCAGAGGGCTGTGAAGCAGAGTCTGTTCCATGCTCCTCTCCTAGTGTCCACTGGTTTGCTGGCAATCTTTGGCTTTCCTTAGCTTGTACAAGAATTACCCTGGTTTCTGCCTTCATGGTCACATGATATTCTCCTTGTAGACATGTCAATCTCTCTGCCAAAATTTCCCCTTCATTCAAGGACACAGTCATATAGGGTATCTTAACTAATTAATGCAATGTCCTAATTTCCAAATAAGGTCACATTCTGAAGTACTGGGAGTTAGGACTTCAATACATGAATTTTTGGTGGACACAATTCAACTCATAACAGGCCCTGACTTTGAAGAGTTTCCCTTCTTTCTTCTTATCACATTACTGTTTCCCTCATGCAATAGATTGCTTTTCTAAATGCCTACTCACTCTGTAGAACACAACTCAAATTGTGCTTCCTCTTTATGTCTTTCCTGGCCCTTTTCCTGTCCTCTCAACCCTCAAGCCATGATGGCAGATGTGTGCTTCTCTGCCCTATGTGGTTTAGTGCACATGCTGCTCTGAAGTCAGAGCTGCATTTGAATTACTGAGTCACATACTTCCTGGATGAGCTGCACAACCTCTATGGCTTCTATTTCCCCATCAAGAAAATGTGGGTTATAAAATTAACTTTCAAGGTTGTTAATGAGAAAATGAATGTAAAGATGGTTGCATAATGCCTACTGCAAACCAAGAGCTCAATAAATGCTAGCTGCTACATTGCTAACAATTCTTGCATTCTCCAAGGTATATGTGCAGTCCCTATGGTTTGATGTGTTCTTTGTTCACTATTAGGCATGTAATTCCTGGTAGCCTGAGCTGTGCTATGCCCATGTTTATCTGCTCACAGGCATATGGCTGCCACTCAATAAATGTCAGTTGACTGAAACTACATATTTTTAATAATATTTTATGTTTGTTACTGATGATGAAAATCTCATTTTCTAACTCATAGATGTCTCTCCATTATATCCCAGGCTAACAAGGAAGTATGTCTTTTAAAGCTGACCTGAGAGGTAAAATATTTCAGCTACATTTCCATCAGCATATCAATGTAGGGCTGGCCTAGTGGTGCTTTGGTTAAGAGCTGGCTTGGGATGCTGGCTCTGAGCAGCAGGGCCCTGGTTCAGATCTCACATGAGGGCCAGTGATGCTGCGCCCTCTATAGTTAAGATGGTGAACAACAGCTGACCTGGAGCTGGGCTGCTGTGAGTTGCCGGCGTTGGCATAGGCTGCAGAGAGGCTGCAGTGGGCTGCCATAAGCTACCGTGAGTGACTGGCAGCCAGTGTGAGCGGCTGGCAGCTGGCGTGAGCTGCCAAGAGCTGCCGTGAGCGGCTGTCCAATGGCCAGCGAGCGACTGCCTCACCCGGGAAGAACGCAATGATTATACCAACATGGGCCAGTGAAGCAACACCCTCCACAACTAGACTGAAGAACAAAAAAACAGCAATTTGTCTGTTCCCCTCCCCCAATTTCCCAATAAAATTTTAATTAAAAAAATAAATTGAAAAAAGTATTAATGCAAAGTACAAAATATGAAATGATATCATGCCATTTTTAAATATTTTGAGATAATTGTAAATTTACATGAAGTTATAAGAAATAACAGAGAGATCCTGTGTGTGTGTGTGTGTGTGTGTGTGTGTGTGTGTATCTTTTACCCATTTTCCCCAAATGGCAACATCTTGCAAAACCATAATATAATAACCATATCCAGGATGCTGACCTCGACACAGTTAAGATATATAATAGAACAGGTCCATCATCATAAGGATCCTTCATGTAGCTCTATTAGCCACACCTATTTATCTGTCAACAAATTATTTTACAGAATGTCTACCATTTAACATTCCCATCAGCAATGTATGAGATCCAGTTTCTCTGCATTCTTGTCAACATTTGCTATTGCTGGTATTTTTTATTTCAGCCATTTTTATAGGTAGGTAGAGATATTTCATGTAGTTTTAATTTGCATTTCGATATTGGCTAATGATGTTTAACATCTTCTCATATGCCTGTTTGCCATGTTTCTTCACATCTTCTGCCCATTTTCTAATTTGAATTGTTTTACTGCTATTTCATTTTGAGAGTTCAGTATGTATTCTAGCTACTAGTTCTTTTGTTGGATATGTGGCTTCTGAATACATTCTCCCAGTCTGTAGTTTATCTTTTCTTCTGAACAGGGTCTTAAGCAGAGCAAAAGCTCTTAATTTTGATAAGGTTTAATTGATCAATTTTCTCTTTTATGGGTTATGCTTTTCTTATCAAATCTAGTAAACCTTTGCCTAGTCCTACTTTCTAAAGATTTTTCTCCTATGTTTTTAATATAAGTTTTAAAAATTTATATCTTACATTTAAGTCCATCATTCATTTTGAATGAATTTTTGTATAAGGTGAGAGACTTAGTTTGAGGTATTTATTTATTTATTTACCTATGGATGTCCAATTGCTTTACTACAATTTGTTGAAAAGTCTATCTTTCCTTCACTTCTTGCTTTCAAATCTTTGTCAAAAATCAGTTGGACCTGCATAAGGGGATAATAGCCAAAATATATAAAGAACTCATATAACTCGACAACAAAAAAACAAACAATCCAATTAAAAATTGGGCAGAGGACCTGAACAGACACTTCTCCCAAGAAGATATATAAATAGCCAATAGATATATAAAAAAATGCTCAACACCACTAGCTATTAGGGAAATGCATATCAAAACCAAATTGAGATACCACCTCACACCTGTTAGAATGGCTATTATCAACAAAACAAGGAATAACAAGTGTTAGAGAGGCTGTGGAGAAAAAGGAACTTTCTTATACTGCTGGTGAGAATTGGTACAACTGCTGTGAAGAACAGTATGGTGATTCCTCAAAAAATTAAGAGTAGAATTACCATATGACCCAGCAATCCCTCTTCTGGGTATCTACCCCAAAAACCTGAAAACATTTATCTGTAAACATATGTGTATCCCTATGTTCATTGCAGCATTATTCACAGTGGCCAAGACCTGGAAACAACCAAAGTGTCCTTTGATAGATGATTGGATAAAGATGATGTGGTACATAAACACAATGGAATATTACTCTTCCATAAGAAAAGATGAAATACTGCCATTTGCAACAACATGGATGGATCTTGAGATTATTATGCTAAGCTAAATAAATGAGATAGAAATAGTCAAGAACCATATGACTTCACTCACATGTGGGATATAAAGCTGAAGCAACAAAAGAACAAGAGAAACAAAGAAAAACTCATAGACACAGAAAAACTCATAGACTCTGGTTTAGTGGTTACCAGAGGCTAAAGGGGGGAGGAGGGATGGTAGAAGAGGGTAAAGGAGGTAAAATATATGGTGATGGAAGGAGATTTGACTTTGGGTGGTGAAAACAATTCAGTATATAGATGATGTATTATAGAAATGTACACTTGAAACCTATATAATTTTACTAACCAATGTCACCCCAATAAATTTAATAATAACAATAAAAGACTGGAGACAGACTTTGATTACAATATAAGAAAGAATTGTCTTACAAAACTATTCAGCAATGTAATGAGCTGCTTATATGATTGGGAGGGTTTCATCCCTGAAATGTTTTGTCTTCTCAGTAAAATATGTTGTAGATTAAAAAAAATCAGTTAGACATATTCTGTTTCTGTTTTTTAAAATTGATCTATGTATCTATCCCTCTTCCACACAGTCTTCATTACTGCAGAATCTTGAAATTGGGTAAACTGATTCTTCTTACTTTATTCTTTTTCAAATTATTTTAGTTATTATAGTTCCTTTGATCTTCCATGTAAAAGTTTAGAATAATCTTGTCTGTGTATAAAAAACATCTTGCTGGAATTTTGGTAGGAATTGCATTAAATCTGTATACAATATAGAAAGATTGAACAGTTTTATTCTGTTAAATCTTCTAATTCATGAACAAGGTATGCATTTCTATTTATTTAGATATTCTTTGATGTCCTCCATCAGCATTTTGTAGTGTTTAATATACAATTCCTATATGTGTATTGTTAGATTTACACCTAAGTATTTCATTTTTTCTGAGTAATTGAAAATAACATTGTATTTTTAATTTCGGTGTTTATAATATATAGAAATATAATTGATTTTTGAATGTTTTCTTGTGGCCTTATTGAACTGATTTATTAATTCTGAGTTTTTTGGTTTTTTTTTGTAGAATCTTTGGGATTTCCTACATAGATAATCATGTAATGTACACATAGGGGGAGTTGTATTTCTTTTCTTCTTGTTTTGATCTGTATGCCTTTTATGTCATTTTCCTGCGTTATTATACTGGCTAGAATTTCTGGCCAGAATTTTCAGGCTCACCGCATGGTCTTCACTAATACCATGGGCAGAATCTTATCACACCTCGGCAAGGTGGAGGTCTATATTCCCTATTCTGCCTTTGCTAGTGAATGTGGGAGTGGAGCCATAGTTTTCTCTCCGGTGTTTGGCTAGAGCAGAGCTGTTATTATCTAAAAGTTTTGTCTTTTTTTTTTTTTTGTAAGCTTTTTATTGGGGAATTGGGTGATGGGAACAGCGCTGGGAATCGGGGGAAGGGGAACAGACAAGTTGCTGTCCTTTTGTTCTTCAGTCTAGTTGTGGAGGATGTTGCTTCACTGGCCCAAGTTGGCACCATCATTGCGCTCTTCCCGGGTGAGGCAGATCAGTCACCGGCTTCTGGACGCCGCTCACTGCGGCTGCTGGCCGCTCACGCTGGCTGCTGGCACACACGGTAGCCCATGGCAACCCACTGCCACAGGGGCTGCAGCCCACGCCGTCGCCGGCGACTCACGGCAGCCCAGCTCCAGGTTGAGCTGTTGTTCAGCACTTAGCTGTGGAGAGCAGTGTCACTGGCCCTCATATGTGGGATCCTAACTGGGGCCCACTGGCGTCCCAAGCCAGCTCTTAACCAATGCGCCACTCATCCGGCCCTAAAAGTTTTGTCTTGCTGGGTTGCCCATTTCCTTGTCTTTTGGATAGATATATCTAGTGTTTTTTGTAGCTTTTTCTGTCTATACCTGTTGATATTTCCTGATTGCTGAGTTCTCCAGTACCCCGCCTGGTAGGAATTATGAAGCAAAACCCCTGGTAGGAATTATGAGGTTATGAGGTGGGATATATGAGGCAGAACAAAAACCCAGTGAGCTACTGACATGGTGTTCCTCACTTCTGAGGCTGCTAGCGGGTCTGTCTTTTCTCTCTACTATCAGAGTCTTCTTATGTTTGTTTTATATATAAATTCCAGAGTTTTTAATTGTGCCTAGTGGGAGGAGAAACAGAAAAGTATGCTAATTCCTTCTTGCTGAAGTGGTACTCCAACCTCACAGTTTTAAAGATAATGTGTTATGAATACATTTTTAAATGTTTAAATGTATTTAAATACATTTAAAACCAATGTCTGCTCAACTTCTGTACATAGGTAATTTTTAATTTTTTTAATAAGTATGAAAGTTTCAGAATTTTTAATTTTAATTTAGAATAAAAAGCAACTACCAAGATTACTAATGACAAAATAATAAGAAGAACTTAAAAGTTCTAAGCTTCTATAGTAAAAAATGCAATATAATGTGATATGATTTAGTGGGTAAAAAGGGTAGGCAATAGCATATGATGTTTTATCAACTAGAAAGACATTTATAAAGTTCTTAAAAATTCATACTTTTATGGGACTATAAGAAAATCATTATGGGAATGATAGTCTGGTTTTTATCCATACGTTTCAAATACAGTTTCTTTGGAGATATCGAAGTAAAGCATTTGGGATGAGACAACAGGGGTTGAATTCTGAGTTCTGCCAATTATTAGCTTTTCAATCTTAAGGAAGTTTTAAAATCTTCCTCATCTGTAAACCAAGACTGTGGTGGTTGTGAGGATGAATTGAGATAATCAACATACAACTTTCAGCACACAGCAGATACTCCATAAATGGTACATCTCTGTCTTCAAGAGGATTAGGGGTTCATGTTAATTCAGATGAATTACATTTCAGGCTCCTAAGCACATGTCTTTGTAATCTGTCATTTTAGAATAAAATGTGCCCTGAGGAAAAACCAAAGAAAATTGCTTTTAAAAACTTGGAAAGAAAAGTGTAGGCTACATGGCAAAACAACAAGCCTGATCCTTGCTATTTAGAAATAATTTCATTGACTATCAACACAGAGATGGAGAGGGAGGCAGTGTTCTGTTGTTAGGTATCTATTGAGTAGGCCACATAGAAAACTTCAAAACAAACAACAGTAATTTTATTCCAACTTCCTTTTAAAACAATGATAAAAATTCTTTACATTTGTATACTGCTTTCCAGTTGACAAAGAGCTTTCACATACATTATCTGGTTTCAAAGAGACTGGAAGGCGCCTTTCCTGCCCTGATTGATGCTTATGAATGTACTACTTTCCCCTGGGCTGCAGTCATCAATAGTCAATGAGAAGAAAGGCTGGCGTTTTTGGAAATGCTTTGCTGCCAGGTAACTGCATTAACTCTGCTATTGTTGAATAGAGTTGTGTATTAACTGTGCCATGGGATATCATCCATGTCAACTAATGAATATTTGAATCCTTGTTCCTTGTGGAGCAGTGCTGGAGACCCACTCCTCTCTGCTTAGCCAGTGCCCTCCCTCAGGATCCATATTCTCAATGAATTTCTATCTGACGGCTCTAGCCATTTCAGCAAAACCTACACTGAATACATTTAAATCCTAAAGAAAAAAAAATGCAACAGGTACATAAACAGGTAAACTGTTGTGTGGAACAAAGATTATACTGTTCTGAGGACAGAAAATGATCCCATTTGTTGAAGTCATGGAAGGTATACTTTGCCTGCATAAAAAGGACTTTCCACACCAGGAGTTATGGTGTGCAAACGACCTCTGTGTCCGTGGAAGTATTTAACACAAGTCTGGCATGGGACTGAAATCCCTTAGAAGGGCTTCCTGGACTGTTTGAAAATCTGGGGAGTTGGATTTCTAAGGTCTCTTGATTCCAGATTCTCTGTTTCTGAGATTCCTGTTTGTTTTCTCATTGTTTCATGCTCTGAGGAACCACTCCTTAGGTTCTCTGTGTTTCTCTTGATGCCGAGCAGTGTTCATAGCCTGTTGATTGAAAACGGAAGCAAAACATAAAACACATTATGCTTTCTAGGAAAATTAGTGGTAGCAGAGGTAGAGTTGAAATTGGCAAACCTGCACCTCTGAACCAGAGGCATTCTCCATTGTGTTTTGTTTTAGGGTTTATACAGAGTTTCCTCAATCTAACCCACCATTTCTAATCTCCACAAATTATAGTGCTCTTGACATTTTTCCGTCGAAATTCCTAAAGCTTCAGCCTGAGTTCCAGGTTTCAGCATGTTAGTTTTAGCCAGCTGCTTTAATACCACATTGCGAGGTCAGCCAACACCCCACGTGAGGACAAGGAATTCTCTCTGCAAATGAGCCATGTCCATGTCTTTGGATCTGTCACCTGTAATGACCCATTTCCAGAAATTACTTTAAATCATATATGTTTTGTGGCAAATGGCAGTAACCCAGCCACAAATAGCTAAAAGCTAGAAAGACTTGTTATTGGCAAGTGCTTTGGTGGAGCTGACTTCAATCATAATTAGGTAAGAAACGATGTAGGTAGAAGGATTAAAGATAAAGGGATTAGAGATAAAGATTATTTTTAATATTAAAAAATGAAACAAAGTTACAAATATTCTTTTTTTTTATTTAACATTTTTATTGGGGAATTGGGGGGATGGGAACAGCGGTGGGAAATCGGGGGAAGGGGAACAGACAAGTTGCTGTCCTTTTGTTCTTCAGTCTAGTTGTGGAGGACATTGCTTCACTGGCCCAAGTTGGCACCATCATTGCGCTCTTCCCGGGCGAGGCAGATCAGTCGCCGGCTTCTGGACGGCTGCTCACTGTGGCTGCTGGCCGCTCACACTGGCTGCTGGCTACACACGGTAGCCCATGGCAACCCACTGCCACAGGGGCTGCAGCCTACACCATCGCCGGCGACTCACGGCAGCCCAGCTCCAGGTTGAGCTGTTGTTCAGCATCTTAGCTGTGGAGGGCAGTGTCACTGGCCCTCATATGTGGGATCCGAACCGGGGCCCTCTGGCGTCCCAAGCCAGTTCTTAACCATCGCACCACTCGGCCGGCCCCAAATATTATTTCTTTTTAGGGATAGCTATCATAATATATCAGTATGTTTATCTCTCATAACATTCAGCTGAGTGAAATAAATATTTATCCCAGTTTATTTCACTTGTAAGTCGTTGTTCAATGTTTGCTTTCCTTGCTAAACTGGAATTTCTTTGAAATCAAGTCAGGTTTGGTCATTAATATAAAGCCTAGCATTATATAAACATACTTGTTGAATGAATGAATGAATGAATGAATGAATGAATGGAGTGAAAACTAGCATAGCATGGTTGAAAGAATTTGGGTTCTAGAATCAGACAGAGTTTTATTTAAATCTGAGCTCTGCCATCTTTTAATATGCTGTGGACTTAGTAAATTACTTAACGCTTTCAAACCTGAGTTTCTCAATTGTAAAAATTGGGTAATATTTATTTGTCAACATTGTTGTGAGAATTAAAGATAACATATTTAAAGGATCTGATAGTGGTAGACACTCAGTAAATGACAGTTACTCTTAGTGTTATAACAAAACACTCAATGATAATTGTTAAGGATACAAGATGAAACTATTGAGAAGGCAAGAAAGGCATGAACATGTCATTTCACACAAAATTGTAAGGTAAATTTTAGAGGTGGGTATAGTGTGTCATGCAAACCTAGGGAAGGGCCATGCAGCAAGCAAAGCTGCCAACTTCAGAAATCTCATACACATTGTAGTCTGTATGAATGGGAAGCTCTGCACAGCTGCCATCCACATAACTTATTGATTGAACCATATGAAATTGCTGATGTTCAACCATTGTGACATACAACGATACAAATGGGAATGTGCCCCTTGGAACTGAGCCACAGGATGAGTCTTTTAGTGGGAAGAAGGGAAGAATCAGAGATTTCCCAGTGGGGGTCATATCCCAGGTGAGCCATTGTATTGGGTAAAGAGGAGTCATTGTATTGGGTTGTCAGAAAAGTCATGACGTGTTTTTTCTATGTTTTTCATTCCAAAAATGCGTCATGACTTTTCCAACAACCCAACTGTAAAGAAGTGGGGCTGGCAGACGCTAAGCAATAGAGGCTTGACAAAACCTTGTGAGGCGCAAGAGACCACAGTCTTGAAGCAAAATTATCAAGTGGCTCTTAGGGAAGACACTAATTCTAGAATCGCGAACAGTCCTGTTGCTCACTAAATTAGATATCCCTGCCACCACTTCAGTCTAAATCAGGTCCACCCTTCAGTCTCTTTCATGGCACCTCATTTTTTTCTTTCACAGAATTGGCCACATTTTGAGATTATGGAGTATATTTCTTTGTTTGCTTACTAGACTGTAAACTACAGGAGGGCAGAGACCTTGTCCAACTTGTTTAAAATGACCTATTCTGTGCCTAGCACAGTATCCGAAACTAAGTCAAGGCTCGAAAAATAGTAGATGAAACAGTGAGTGGGTAACACATTTTTTCTAAGTCTCCTATCTCTATACCAGTGTCTTCCTGCTAGAAATACTTTAGGAAGGTCCATTTGAAGGAGACTATAGGAGAGACATCTCTAACACTTGTCCCAATTACCCAATTCACACAAATGGAGGCCCTTTAGCTCAAGTACCAGGTGTGTGAGGAGATGGCCTCCTTTGCCTCTGACTCCTGGGTGCTCTGGCCCCAAGCCTGTGTGACACCAGGTGATAAGTCAGGGTTGGCTGCATGCCAAGAAAGAGGTGCACAGAGAAGTGTTGCATATTTTTCTTAACACACTAACTCAAGGCCTCTTAGCTGGAGATGAAGAGGTTTGAGTGTTGAGGATAATAAATAAAGAAAGCATCTTCTTAAATTTTTACTAAACCCAAGGCCGTTTGTCACAGAGCGCCATCTGATAGACACGCTAGTTACAAGAATGCAGTGAGCAATTCAATTGGGCAGGTGTTTGGATATTGTAAGAGTTTGAATTAAATCTTGTACTACATCATTAGCCACCAAAGGGAGTGGTTTTGTGCCTGTTGTTTGCTCCTGGCCCATCAATATCAAGTATATCCTGGCTATATTATAGCGACTAGTTTTTTACTGTAAAACCATAAGACACATCTAGAACATTTCCCTCTTGTATCCAATTTTGTAAATTATGTTCAATGTACTTCAACAAAAATAAGTGAAACAGGCTTGACAGAAGTACAAAATATGACCAACCTTATTCCTCTGAAATGCCCACCTCACTGTGAACAGAACCTGATCTCCTAAGTTCTTTTAAAACTACATAAACAATTGACTTGCATAACGTACCAACTGGGTCTTCATCCTCTGAAATGCAGAAATCCACTTTCAGTGAAAACATATAATATTTTATATTAAATATGTTGATGGAATGAAAGATAAACCACTTAACTATGGAGGGATAATATTCATTCAAATAGAAGCACTTCTGGAAGCCTGATGTTGGTGATTACTCAGAGTATTTTAAGTCTAATCCTTGAATATCTACAATGTCTTCTTTTCCCCCCCAAAGACAAAGTCTACTCCTTGTCTTGGGTAGTTAAAACAAAACATTTAATGCTAATCTTAAAATAGGCAAATTTTTCATGTTGAGCAAAAAGTTTGGAGAACTCTGTATTTGAAATCTCTGAAAATCCTTAAATATTGCTGCTTATAAGAGACATCCTAGAAGTGTTTCTTTTAAGGATCTTCTTTAGAGTTTCAGTGAAATTGGCATAGGCTCTCATGGAATTGGGTTAAGTTGGATGCTATATGAAGATATAATAGTGGAAAACCAACTAGATCTGGGAATGAAAATTCCTAAAACAATTAAAAACAATGCTAATTTGTACTTATGGAGTTAGAGGGTAGAGCATTACTCTCAATGCTCAGGCAAACCAGAAATCCTGGGGGAAGAGCCTGTTGGTGCCAGGTTCTACTGACACAAGTCCTAATCTGGGCCAGAGACTATTGTGAGATTTAAGGACTGGGGAAAAAAGGAGTTTCTTTATCACACAGTCATTAGTGGTGGATGTTATTTCAGTCACCTGCAAAGGTTAAGGTGGCTCCTTACATAGTCAACTGAACAATTTGTGGTGATTTGGGCACCCAAGGAGAAAGTCCACTAAACAAAACTTTAAGAAGTATTTTCCCTAGGAATTCAGAGATTACAGCCTCATCCACAGAGTTGGAATGATCTATCACTGCCCTAAAGACTGACTAATAATTAAAAAATAAATAAACAAACAAAACAATAAAACAAATAGTAAAACATCTAGTACCAGGGCATGTTTGCAGAAGAATAAGAAGCCCTGAGACATGAGATGCATCTCATTAGGAACCTAACCAGTTAGCCCACGCTTTACTTGCCTTGCAGTTAATTGCAAGGTGTGTTTCAACCCAATACATGTAAATGTTTACTTTTATCTTTTCTTCTGAAAAGCTGCTGGTTTTAGAGTTAACTCCACCTGTTGAAGAGAAGCAGCCTAAGCTAAAGACTGGCTTCCCGCAGAAAGATGTTAGGGATTCTGCAGTTTCTGCTTTACATGAGGTTACACAGTGCTTTGGAGGTTTTTACTCTCATATTCTCTGAACTCAGCTGGGTGGATCTACAGAGATAGGACCCTTCCTTCTGCAACAGTGATAACCCTTGAAGGGAAGAGACAGAAGCCAGTGCCGGTATGAAGGCAGGAGTGATGGCGAGGGGGCTTTTGGGAAGGGCAGAGCAATTAACTACCGTCCTCCAGTGTAGAGAACCTGGCTTCTCTTGATCTCACAGTAGACTTCAGCCGGTGGCCAGGGTTCTTTACAGTGAGTGAAACAGAGAATGACACCACAATACCAAAGAGGAGACCTGCCCTGGTCCAGTGTTCATAGTGAGAGAACTTTCATAATGAGGCCTGTGGATAAAGGACTGAGATCCTTTACAGAAGAGGGGAGCATAAATCGGGTGCCTCTGAGCTGATCTCTCTGAGCCCCGTCACCTCTGAACAGGTTTGGAGCTTTCAAGCCCCTTGAAGTTTTAAAAAGGCACTGATTTCAGCATGAGATGTTTGCTGCACTGTGCTCAGCTGGAATGAAACGAAGGGGAGGAAAAGTAGCTTCTTTCTTGCATTCAGCAAGCAGAGGCCAATTGAATGGATTCTACTTAAACTGATTGCGTTTGTAGTTTTTGAAAAAAAAGAAAAAAAAGAAGCTAAGAAGTTTAAATCCTATTCACTAAGTTCACAAAAACAAAACCCTGTCACAGAAGGACTCTGAGGAGTGCACATATCCTTACACGAGATGGACAATTTACAACAAGCTTCATTAAATAAGTCCCTTTCAAACTGGTTTCTTAGTATAATTCACTCGCTCATCCTTCTCTGTCTTGTTTTAAGGGCTTTCTTTACTGTAAGCTAGCTCAAGTCAAATGTCCTGCACGATTTTTAAGTTTACAAGGTTTATTGATTCATTGAGTTAAAACCCAAAAATCTTTTTCAATTTTCTCCTTAAAGAATAGAATATATTTCTGTATTTCCCCTCCACTTGGCAATTACTATGTGCTCTACAGCATGGAAGCCAGTAAACGTGCTGAAAAGTGAAATCTGGTTATTTTTTGGTGTGTTTGCTCATCCTGCTCATCTGACAACTCCACTTGGTTGAAATGCACAGAATACCAACAGGGTCTCTTGCTTACTTATTCCTTGCTTATGCAAAATGTTATACATTCAACCTTTTGCTTAATTCATGCAAAGCGTTAAAGCTTATTCAGCTACCTGCATCTCTTTTACATCGGTCTGCTTTAGCATTTTTGGCTTTGGTCTGAAGGCTCCAGAGGTCAGGAAATTGGATATTACCTCACTTTATATAGGACCCAGGAGAGCACCATCTATAGCCCTCCATTTAACAAATGCTTTTAGATGATGACAGTGATGAGCAGGTGCTATCTCATGGGTATGAGGAACCTCTTAAAAGACTGGGCCAAATGTGTATGATGTTGTCTGTTAGAATTTACCTTTAACATGATGCATTGACTAGTTCAGGCTCCTGAGGTACTAAAGGTGTCTAAGAACATGACTGCATTTAGTTAAGTGATCTGAAAGTGTCATGAGGTTGCTTAATTAATGTACCATTATTTTTTAAATCCATATAATATAAACTATAATGGAATTGCACTTTATGATATTTGTCAATATAGTAGAGGTTTATATTTTATAAATTACATTTAAACACATTTTTTTACTCAGTAGTTTATGATGTACGTGTGTGCAGTGGTCATGGTTTTTCATTTTTTATCTCCATTTTACAGATTAGGAAAATTGCTTCTAAGAAAGTAAATGAAGTTGGAAACACCTCATGCTAAAATCACCCAGTGAGGTAAGATTAGAGGTGAGCTGAGAGCTCACATTCCATAAACACCGAGCCACTAGTTAAATTATTGAATAGCAACCATGATACTTGGTTACCTCAGTTGTCTATTCCCATCATCTTTACATTCTATTTAGATAATGCTAATATCTAATACGCATTTTCTTTGCACGGGCAGTGAGCCAGCTTGAAGAAAATAGCATAGCTCTCCATAAACAGTGATCTATGTCCCCTGTAAGATGCTTCAGGAAATGTCTTCACAGTAAACAGTGAATGGCTGGTGGAAATCAGAGTTGTTGTAATACTTATGCTACCAGAATATGAGCAATATAGGGATATAGATGGTGCATTCCAGCTCCCTACCTGAGCTAAGCTGGCACTGGCACTGGCTTTCTTTTTCAAAATTTATGGAAATTGATTACCAATATAAGCTGCTGCTGTTGCCTCTCTCCTTCTCTTTTTCCTTTTACTCCTCCTCCTTCTTCATATTATTATTATTAAAGTGGTTGAATTTCAGACCCAGGTTTAGAATAAACCTTAGATGTCTGCATCTCTAGATCTCCCTTACCAAAACCTTTCTGCCTGTCACTCTTACTTGGCCCCAACAAGGGGAAGTTAATTGTCTTCTTAAAGAAATGGTGAAGGTTTTGTCATAATTTTTTTCCCAGCCCTTCCTTTTTATCTGGTGATTAATCCAACCCCCAAATAATTATCCAAGTTAATTTTTACTTTTTGATCAAAGTCATTTAACAAGGGTAAAATCTCCGATACTAAACATTTTACTTCAATCGAGGTGCTTAAATTTATTTTTTCTGGTGACAGAATAATTATTTCTCCCACTCCCTTAGGTATCAATAAGTAGCATTAAGTTGTGACTTTGAGGTGGAGGTGGGAGACGGCAGTGGAAAAAAAACTACATATTTGGCCTTGATGGAAAGTTAGATTTAACTTTTCAGGCAAGACAAGTGTGCATTGATTGAAAGGGAATAGATCAGCAGGAATCTGTCAGTGTCTATCTACCTTGGTGGCTCCCTGCTCTCCTAGGGAGGATAAATCCTAGGTTGGTTCCCCTGAGCTGTTGGAGGGTGTGAATTTGGCAGGCTTTTCCTTATCTTTCAGTGGACCATGGGTTTCTTTTGGCTGGCCTAGGATGTTAGAGAGGAAGCCAACTCTATGTCATGGGATCCTTTGATGAGCACAAGATAAAAGAAGGTAACTGTGGTCTCAGTAGGGAAGTTTCTAGGTCAATTTGCCTTTTAAGCCAAACTGACTAGAAATATTTCATCCAATAATGACAAGTATGTAGGAAATTCTGTGCATTGTGCTCAAACTGGATATAAGGAAATTCCTTTAACCCCAGTGGCATATACCCAAGAAGTCTGAAAGACTCAAAAAGAACTTTAGTCTGGAGAAATGGTAGCTGACACTTGATTGGAGATGATAAAATCATATAGGGAAGATGTCCATTAATAATGAAATTTAAAAAAATAAATAAAAATTTTCTTACAATATTCTTTGCCCCTAGTAAATGACTATGTATTTTGAGACATTAAATTTATCTTCATGGTCTCTTTGAGATTTTGGTGTAGGGCTGACTTAGAGTTATCTAATTTATTTTGCTGGATAGCTTACCATAAAACAAGTATCTCATCAAGGTTCTTTTTCATTTGTCTTTAAAACAAAATTGTTATTATTTTTATATTTTTAGAAAAGGAACATGTGTACCTAGTTGGAAAAATCAAATGTACTTCTGGGTTTAGATGACAGATATGAACTTTTTCACACAATTTTCCCCTAACACCTAAGAAAAAGCACAATTTTATCATAAAAATACATGATTGCAATAGCTTTCTAATTGGTCTCCCTGCCTTTACTCTTGTCTACCTACACTCTACCCTCAACAAAATAGCCAAAATAATCCTTTTAGAATGCTAGACCATGACGCTCCTTGGCAAAAACCATGAAACTCAGAATAAAAGCCTTCGTATGGCCTACAAAACCATGACTATCTGGCCCACCATTAGCTCCCTGATCTTAGCACATACCACTTTTTGCATCCTTGCCTCCATTCCAGCCATGCTGGCTTCCTTACTGTTTACCGTTTTCTCAAATACACCTGGGGGTGCTCTTGTCTTGTGTTGGTTGTTCCCTCTGGCTCTAACACTCTTCCCCTAGAGATCGGTAAGCCTCATTTCTTCAATTCATTGCTCAAATATCACCTTCTAAATGAGGCCTTCCATAACTGCCTTGTTTAAAACTGAAATTTGGCCTTTCCATTCTCCCTTCTCTGAGCTCCCATCATCATTAGTCCGATCTGGTTTTCCTTTTTTCCCCATAGCACTTGTCACCTCTGTCATACTATGTTACTATGTAATTTTTTGTTTGTTTCATTTTGTTTAGCTTTTTGCATACCTATTTCTATTTTCCCCCAGTGTTCTAATTAACTAATCTAATGCTTAGCAATAATTATTGCAAAAACTCTAACATATTATCTATCAATTGCCTCTCTCTCCTTTCCCCTATCTTATTTACTTATTTATTTATTTCTTAACTGGAGGCCTCTATTCCTCAGTCATACAACTTCTTGCTCCAAGCTGGACTATTTGTTCTCAGAAAATTTTCTTTGTTGTTCTCCTGTGTGATAGCCCTTTCCCCCAGCTTTTGTATTACCCTTTCTTGGAGTTCTCTTAAATTATACATAGTACTTATTTCAGTCCCTGAGAAAAAGTAAAAATTTTTGAGAGCTTGCATGCTTGAAATTGCCTTTAGTCTGCTGTCATACTTGCTTAGTGGTTTGTTGGGCATAAATTCTAGAATAAAAACAATTTGATTCAGAATTCTGAGGGCAAGGTTCCAATGTTTTCTAGCTTCAAAGGGTGATACTGAAAGTTAGATGTGAGTCAGATGACTGATCCTTTATAAATGACCAGTCCTATCACTCCAGAAGATTTTAGGATCTTCCCTTTATTCTCATTCTGTTGAAATTATGTGATGATATGCTATGTGCGTTCTTTGTTTTAGAGGATTTGCTGCTTAATGGCCCCCTTTAATTGTGATGTCTATGTCTTTCCATTTGGAGAAACTTCCTTCTATTTTTTCTCCATTTCACCTTTTCTCTCTTTCTGGAACTCCTAGTTTCCAATGTTGGACTTCCTGAGTTGATTGTTTAAATTTTTTCTTTATCTTCCCTCTTCAATTGCCCAGTTCTTTTTGTTGTTGTTTGTGCTTTATCCTGCTCTTTGAAAGGTTTTTTTTCAACATTATCTTGTATTCCATTCACTGAATTTCTAATTTCTTCCACATATTTAATGCTCAAGATTATATTCATATTCATTGATTTTTTTCCTATAAAAATAATATATCATTTTTAGTTCTTAAATGCACATTTTTTGTTTATATATTAATTATAGATTTTAATGTGTTTTCTCTTCTTTCTGTATTGCCTCTGATTCTTTTGGATTTGTTTTCTCCTATTTCTGTGTTTCAGCTCTTTAATTTGGGGAGGCTTTCTCAAATGTTTGGTAGTCCTTGGTTTTCTTAAACATTTAAAATTGAGGCTCAAAAAGCTGATAAGGGACTCTGGTTGTGTAAGTTTTCTTTAATGTACAGTGATCAGCTGGTGAGTATCATGTGGAAGCTCCAAGTAGAAGTATTTCTAGGACCCAAATACAGAGGGTGCCAAAAAATGTATACACATTTTAGAAAAGAAAAACTGTATTAGAATTGTAATACTCAATATATACCAATAACAAAAGATGAATACAAGTCACGTTTGACTTCTGCGATTACAAGAGGAACTCAAAGTGGTTACCATCAGTGTCCAGACACTCCTGATTATGGTGATTACAGCTTGAGCAACGTTGACCAGTGTCTACTTGTACACATTTTTTGGCACTCCTGATATAAGTATCTTTCCCAGGATCTTAGCTTCTCCAGAGAAAATTGCTTTAATTCCTGACTAGAAGTTTATACATACCTAGTTAATGACAGTATAGTGGAAAGGAAGAGAGCTGGAACTTTAGCTTTTGGGATGCATACTTTCATATATTCCTTTAGTTTATCATATGATGTTTCATCCTGCCTTTCACTATACGTGATATTTCTGGGTTCAGGCTACCTGAGGTGCAATTTCTCTAATATACTTCTAGGCTCCTATAGAGAGGAGTCTGGCTGCTCAGGAAACCTGAGGTCCACATGTTCTTCAAACAGATCTCTATTGATCCCCTTTCCCCAGTATCTGCTACCTATGACTCCTCAGATTTTCTGAGTTAAATGGGGGAAAATCTTCTTGCTTCTCATAAACATTTCTCTCTTCAGCTCAGGGTTTGGCTTCCCCGACTCAGTTATGTCATTTTCCATTCTTTCCTCTGCTTTCTGTCTTCCAAAAGTTGTTGACACCTAGTCCCCTTTTGCTTCCTTTCCCATTATTTTTGCAACCCATGTGTTTAGTGTTTATTCCTGTTCTGTGATTTTAGTAATGTTTCAGAAGATAATTCAAACCATTATATATAACCTGAAGGTACCTATATGTATTAATTTAAAAATGATTTAGTAACCTATTAAATTTGAGGAGCCTTAAAATTACAGCACAGTGATAATAAGATTAGATAAAATACATAGAAAGGAGGAAGAAAAGCAAAACTTGAAGCAAATTTGACTGAAGAAAGCTGTGGCAATTGACCAAACAACCTGGTTCCAGGCTGTTAGTAACCAGTGCAGAGAGAAGAAACCATCATCACCATTTGCACATCTTTCATTGTTCAAAGGAAGGAAGAGCACTTTGCCACTCAGATGTAAAACACTTCCAGTCCTGAACTTTGAGAGTAACTTGTTTATAGCCAATCTATTCATCATTTTACTGGTAGAATAATCTTTAATTCCCACAAATGCATTTATACCATTCTTTTACTTAAAAACCTTTTCATAGCTCCCAATGCCTTTGACATGAAATCTAAGCAGCATAATCTCCCTGCATACTCTCATGCCTGCTTCGCTAGCCTCATTTCTTGCTATTTCACTGGACATAACCTATGTGCAATCACATTAGCTCTTGTCTCTCAGTGAGTCAGGTTCATCTCCTCTTCCAAGCCTTTCAACACACCCTTCCTTCCTTCAGCTCATCCAACCTTTAAGACTCACTCAAGATTTTGTTCTTTTTTATAGCTGAGTAATATTTCATTGTAGATAGATATGTACCACAGAGAACAAATTGATGGTTGCCAGGTGGGAAGGGGTTTGAAGGTATGGCTGAAAAACGTGAGGGGATTAAGAAGTACTAATTGGCAGTTATAAAAACAGTCACAGGGATGTAAAGTACAGCATAGGGGATGTAGTTAATAATATTATAATAACTATGTATGGTGTCAGATGGGTACTAGACTTACTGAGGTGATCACTTTTTAAGTTATATAAATGTCTAATCGCTATGTTGTACACCTGAAAGTAATATAATGTTGTCTGTCAACTGTAATTGAAAAAAACAAACAAACAACTAAAAAAGAGTGACTCACTCAAGCTTCTCCCCCTCTTGCTTTTGCTCCTACTTCTCCCACATTGTTCTTACTGCTTCCCTGGCACCTTGTGCACGCCTTATCAGAGCACTTACCATACTATTGAAACTTGTGGTTTACTCCTCTCTGTTTCTTTCCTGTTGGTCCATAAACTCATTAAGTATAGGGATTATATTTATTCATTGTAGAGTCCACATTGTCTACCACATTTCTTTCTGGCACATGGTAGGCATTAATAAATATATTTGAATAAATGAACAATAAGTGGGATCTAAGTAGGTAGCTTTCTTTAGTTGTACTACATGAATAATGCCTAGATCTTCAAGGTAGCATAGGTCACATGTCACAGAGAAACCATCTCAAATATCAGCTGTCTCAGACAGACCTTGGACAGAAACTAAAGGGCAGAGAATGGCGGGCTGAGGTCACCGGTGCGAACCTGAAAAGAATGTTTTCAGCATTGTTGGCTGAAAGCAGAGCCATGTGCTCCAGATACCAGCTCATGTATTACTGGGGAAAGAAGCGAGGGCCTTCTTAGACTCTGTGCCTGATTGAGGACCACATGACTTGTAGCAACAATTGCTTCTTGCTCTTTACATCCTCCAGAACCTCTGAGTTGCCAGGCTCTCGGCCCCTCCCGCCACCCAGCACACCCACCCCTGCTATGGCAGCATCAGCTGGCTATCTTTCTGCCACTTCTCATGTTCTCTAATTCTTTGAGTGAACAACTATTTGCATTTGTCATATTGGGTTGTTGGAAAAGTCATGATGTATTTTTTTCTATGTTTTTCGTTGCAAAAATGCGTCATGACTTTTCTGACAACCCAATATATTCTTCAGATACCTTTTGAAAGAAATAAAATGTTTCAGATGTGTCAGGAGCTCCATTTGTAGCTATCCCCAATCCCATCTCCCTTTCTTCCTCTACCAACCCAGGGGTCCATTTAAAACAATTGTAATACTTTTACAGATCGACAAGGTAGCAGGGAACAGATCAAGGACGTTTCTGTTCAATAGCACCAGACAGAGGGAACTAGGTAGGTGACTATCACTAAAGCACCACTAGTTAAGATAGAGCAGATTTATGAGCGTGAGTTTGTACCTTAGGCCTGTCATATTTTTTCACCTTTATGTTAGTTAATTGTAGAGTAACATAAATTAACTTTGGAACACAAGCAAAAATGGGAACTTTATTTATGAATTTCTTGGATTTCTTTACCTCAAGCCAAACAACTAAATTGCTACTTAGCATAAATTATTTATGGGCCCTGGCTCAATACCATCCAGCACCAGCCCCCGGAGGTATGGGAGATATAAAAGATTTAAAGCATCGCTGCGACAGTGTTCGGGCCGCCACAGAGCTGTGTTTCTTTCCAGAAGGGTCCACTTTATTTTGTTGTAAATAAAGAGGCTGGGTTTCCAGGGAGGGAAGTTAGCTTCCAGCAGGACCATGGTGGTGTTTTACATATGTTAATTACACAACCCTTTAATGACAGATAGACACGATGTTTGCATAGATATTTCTCAAAAGACCAGTAGGCCAAAATAGATCTTTTATTTCCTGGCGTGGAATCGTTTCTCTCATTGGATCTCACTTCAAAATCTGAAGTTTTCAAAGCTTGCCACCCTAACTAGTCAATAAAAAAAGACTCCCATCATCACAATGTTAGCAGGAACAAATACACACCCCCTGCAAACTTGATGCAGTTTTCTTTAAATTCGAGCTTGACAATGCCGTGCTGACATCCATTGTGACAGCCATTGTCACTTCCTAGGATTCCTTTCCATAGTTCTGACATCAGGTTTGCTCAGTTTTCTTTTAGAAACCATGGTGTGTGTAACCACTTTCCTTAAACAACAGAAAATGCCTCCATATCATTAGTTTTCCTAATCTTTGGCCTAATATTTGAAATGCCACTTTGACTTGACCCCTTGCCCGACACAACACCAGTCAGGCTATGTTCATGTCCAGACAACTCAAGCACAGGCAGGCCTTGGGCCCGTGTCGCCTGATCTGCACTGACTCATTCTCCCTGGCCCCCAGCTCTGGTAGGTAGTGTTTCCTTCATCCTCCCAAGCATCACCTCTGAGACTCTCTGTGAAGGGCCTTGAATTTGGTTGCATCACTGTTCTCCTTTAACATATTTAGTGGTTTCTGCCTGAATTTCAGATCAGAATCAGATCCTAGGTGTCACCTGAAAAGACTGTGACCAGCTTAACCTGGAAAGCTTAACTCTACCTTCCTTCCCATTCTTCTTTTTAAGGGGGAATCTGCAGCAGAGTAGAGGGGAATGACTGGAGACTTTGGAGTTGGGTAGACCCAGATTCTAAATCTGACGCTGCCTGTATTAGACCTGCCTTGGCCTCAGCTTTCTTATCTGTAAAATGGGGAAAATAGTATCTACCTTGTAGAGTGCTTGGAAATATAATTGCTAGTATGTATTTTGAAGACATTCAGTGAATTATCCCTATGGGTCAGTGTCACATGCTGTAAGTCCTCTGTTCACTCCCCTGTCTCAGCTCACCATACTTTCCTCGTCTTCATTGCTGATGAAAAGAGAAAGTCCTGTCTTCATCTTCTCATCTTTCTTTCTGCCACCATCTATGAAGAAGGATCATCTGTGCCTAAATTGCCTTGACTTTGTCCTATCTGAGCTCCACCATCTGAAGCTATTACATGCCCGGGAAAGTAAAAAGACACTTCTGCAGAGGTGGGTTCTAGCAGAGCCTGGGCCAAGGCCAAAGGAGAGGTCATCCTCCTTCAAGAACACACAGAAGGTCCCTCCCTGTGAGCACTGAGGAAGCTTCTCCCGTCTCCCTTTTCCTTTCACCCCCAAGGAAAAGAGAATAAGATTTCACATGAATGATCATTCCCCAAGCTGGTCATATTGCATATTTTTATAACCGAATTGCATGTGTAGATATTATAATAGGTAATCTGAATGTGTTGTGTACATCCTACATAAAATGTAAAGCCTTGCTCTCTCTGTCTCACATGCATTTAAAAAGCTCATTTTAATATTTAATGCTCCTAATGTCATCTAAATATCAAAAAATAAGTGGGGAAATACCATATAAAAGACTCAGAGTCTAAAACAAAAAAGTTACTGATACAATCTGGAATTTACCGCTCTCCCTCCACCCCCTAAACATACCAACTCTGGTCACTCTAGCTTCTAGCAAGCACAGATATAGGCCAATATAGCAAACATGGCGCATGTCATTTCTTCCTTTGGAGCCCAATGAAGTACCATTGAAATGGAAGTAATGAAAAGATACAAGGAATACCCAAACTCTTAGAACCCAGTATTCATAAATAACTCTTTTAAAATTCTACCATTTAAATTCTTTTTTTAAGAAGAATCTGTATTGTAAAATTTTAAAAGTATAATTGAAATCATAATATATTAGACAATACTCATCACTCAGCCAGACTAATGACTTCTGGGACTGGGGTATATCCATTTGTGGTGGCACCTCGGGACTGCTCTGTACAGCAGCCAGTGGACTGGGCGATTCTGTGGCACACGTGCCAAATCCACTGGCTGGCACAGCTCTAGGCTAGACTATTCATTGGAGTCTTGAATGATTCCTTAGCAAAATGAGTAGAATCCCCGTTAGCAGAGATTGGGTTGCTCAGTTCGCTCATTTAAGCTTTAAATATCTGAAAATACCGGGGCCTTTTTTCTGTGTGAGCCATGATCAGTGTTATGGACTGAATGTTTGTGTCCCCACAAAATTCTTATGTTGAAGCCCTAACCCCCAATCTGTGGCCTTTGGGAGGTAATTAGGAATTAGGTGAGGTCATGAGTGTGACCTCTCCCTCTCCCTCTCTTTTCCCCTCCCCTCCCCTCCCCTTTCCTTCCCTCCCCCCTCCTTGTTCTCCGCTGTGAAGATACAGCAAGAAGGTATTGCCTGTAAGCCAAGAACAGGGCCGCACCAGAACCCAACCATGGTAACACCCTGACCTTGGACTTCTCATCCTGCAGAACTATAAGAGATAAATGCTTGTTGTTTAAGCTACCCAGTCTATGGGACTTTTTTATGGCAGCCCCTGCTGACTAAGACAATGAGTATTTCCGTGTCTTTTTCATGTTATGTGCATGTTTGGGTGTATGTGTGTAGATTCCGGCCTGCTGGGCCATTGGGAACTCTCTCTTGGTCTACTTTCCTACTGTATATGATACTGTGGTTTCTGGAGGAAAAACTCATCTTGCTGAGTTGCAAAATAGAGCCAGAGAATGGGAAGCAAGAGAAAGGTGAGGTAGCACAATACTTAAAAAAAAAAAAGCACTACTTTCTCCTCCATTTAATGAAGAATTAACCCTTAGAGATAACCAGGAATACCAAAAGATTGCCTGAATTCTTCAAGCTCATGGTATAGAATGGGCCTCAATTTCTTTCAGCTTTTTAAAAAAGATAGCCTTTTCTTTGCTTAGAATCATGTTGAGTTTGCTATGATTGGTCTGAACTCAATTTTAGTGGGAGGCTGGGGGCAGGCAAGTGAAGAAAGAACATGGTCAAGTGAAGTTTTTAAAAATGCACGTTTTCTTTTTTTTTTTTTTTTGCTATAAAAGCAATTTCAAAAGCCCCACCTTCCCCCTCCCCCAACCAACTCTTGATTCAAAATGTGTGAACTTTGCATTTTAACTTTGTATGTGCCTAGGGAACAGTATGGGAAGCTCTCCTGGGTAATTTGGGGAAATATATGTATTAAAAATGAAGTTATGAAAAATTGAAAATTGCCTTTGAACATCCATGGCAGTCAAGCCCACAGATAGCTATTTTCCTTACTATTTTAATATGGAATTTTTGCATGAGAGTTAAGTAGCCATGCCTTTTAGCTTCTGAGAAGAGATAAATCATGCCATCTGTGTATGGTTATTTTATTTTTGTACATAGGTGCCAGCTCCTTATAATTTGTGCTCTGACTTCTATTTTTATTTTTATTTTATTTAAAAAGCAAAAAGAAAAAGTTCTTAAATGCCTTTTAAAGGGTGCTGGTATTTAAAAACGTATAAAGAAAGCTAGTTGTGAATCTCAGTTTCAAATGAAATCAAGCCTATTTAGCAGATACGAAATTTGAATTTTTTTTACAGGAGGCAGGGAGAGGGGAAATACACATTTTTTTTTTCCTGTCACAATTCCCTCTTAGGTGCAGCAGGAAATATGCCTCTCTATTACTTGCCTTCATTCTTCATTTTGATTAAATTAACTCTTGCATATGACCTTCACAATGAGAGGTGGCCCTTAGAAGGGACCTCTTTCCCCATCCACTCTTTGTCCACACAGGGACAGGCATGAGCCTAGAGACACCCGCTCTCCCCGACTTTGTCTCAGGGGCAAAAGACATTTAAAAAGGATTCTTGGGAGACCTGCTTTCCAATAGCCTGGTCAGCTCTGCTTTCAAGGTTCCTTCTCTTCACCTATGTGTATTTATGCAAGTCTTTCTTTTCTCTTCCAGAATTTAGTTTAAAAAATTAAACAAAACAGTGTGGAGGGGGGAGGTTGGAATCAGAAAAGAAAGTTACCAGCTTCAATGACAATGTTAACCATCTAATACCATATACTTTCAGCTTCCAACTTTTCTGAAATGACCTTTCTAAAATGAAATCTCTAAGATAACTGGATGTGGGCTTTCATAATTTTTTGACCCTTCTTTGCTGAAATGAGATAAGAAACAGAAATAACAGGCGACCAGAAGCGGCAGAGGAGCCTAAGCTCACCCTTGGAGTGGAGAGTAGAAGGGGAAGGCGCGTAAAGAAGAGGGGTGGTTTCTCTGGGCGAGGGCAAATCAGGGGCAGGTGGGAAAAGAAAGGGCGCTGTGGGGAAGAGGCAGTGTCGTGTGGGAGGACAAGCACTGGGTTTAGAGGCGTGAGACTGGGGTCTCAGCGTCGGCTCTGCCATTCGCTGGTGGCAACAGCTGGAGTCACTAGGTCTCTGCATTCTGTGCCTCCTAAATTCATTCAAGGCAGGCTCCTCATCGATCAGGGACTACGGCTGTTTCCAGAACATGGGAAGGTCTAAAACATGAATTAACCCAACTGTTTGTCCACCTGCACTGGATCCCCTTGGGCTTTGAATTAATCTAGGGCACAGCTGATTCTTCTCAGAGAAGCCTAACTCCCCCCAAGCATTAGGGTTTGCTAAACTCAGTCTGTGGGAAACTGAGGCCAGATAACCCCACCTTGCCTCACACCCTAACAGCTTTGTCACTGCCCTTTGGCCGTCTGTCCACTACCGCAAACTGGCTCCCCGCAGAGGGCCATGCTTCCTCCCCGCCAGAGGCTCCGCATCTCTGTACACTCGGGGTTGCATTGGGAGGTGACGTCTGTGTCCTCCTCATTCTCCAGTGTTGCTTCCAGGTTATTTCGCCTCTACCCTTGGACAATAACTATCCAATTCTTTGAGGCTCTGTGCTTTCCCTCTGAACGGCCTCTACTGTCTCCTAGTTGATAACCTCAATAAATCTCCTGGTCATGGCTCTTCCTTCACTGATGACTTTGAAGCCTGATTCTCTTTCTTCCACTCCAATTCCGACATTATCCTGGCGCCTCAGTGCTGTGTGGACATACTAGAAACGCTACACATCATTTCTTCATTTCCTCATTAATTCAGCTACTATGTCTCCTCACTGCCCCTGACTTTTCTAGGAATTACTTCACCTCTGGACCCCTGAACTTGGTGCTCTCACTACAGCCACCTCTCCTTCCATTGCTTTCAAGCTACTTTATCATCCATCCTCAAGGTCACTTCCAAGTGCCGCACTAAAAATTGCCTGCAGTGAGGTGGAGACTGGGCATAAGAGAAATGGGACTTTCCCCTTGATCCCAAAGTGGGAAAGGGTGGTAGTTGTTTATGAAGTCAGGGAAGTGTGAGTATTTGTTGGTAAGAGCAGAGTTTGGGTAGCTGGAAATAAGAGTAGAGTCATATCTCATTTATCAAGTGACTTTGCAGTAAAAGTTTAGACAATGATCCTGAGGCAGGACTTGGCATCTGGCTTGTTTGGAGTTGTTTTGAACTGCTTAATAAGTAAAACACATTTTAATCTAATTTACTTTATAAGAAATGTATTTCTGGTAAGTTTTTGATTATCAAGTTTGATTTTGTGGTTTTTTGATGAATAAATAAAGAATTGTACATGTACAAAGGATCCTGATTTCTTCAAAACATTTGACAATATTTCTTATGATGTGCATGTAGAAAAGATGAAGATGAATGTTTTGCTCTAATTGCCCTGATTTCACTCTTCATGGTGTTCCATTTGCACACAAGTGGTAAACCAAGGCAGAACGCATGGCTTATACAATCTTTTTTTTTTTTTCTCCATTTACTCATTAATTCTACAAATGTTTATTAGGTACCTACACTGCACCTGGTACTATACTGGGCTTATTTATGTCTGAATGTAAATCATCTGATAAACTCTTGGCTTGTCAACTATTTCATTGTTCACAAATTTAAGGAAGTAACAAGGGAAACCACAACTCTGGGCGTAATTCTTACCAATAAGAAAGGTTTGTTTAGTGGAAAGAACTATAGGATAAAGTGAAATTGTCACCTTAGAGTCCACAAAGCCAAGTGAGGAATAATCAGACACTCATGAGTCTTCTGGATTTGAAAAATAAATTTCAATACCTCTTCAGGGAGAAGAGAAATATGTCCTCAGGGCTTGAGCCCCTGATAGATAAGACCCTAAGAGGGATGGGAGGGGTGTGAGGAGAGAAAGTGATCTGAATATAAATGGCAAGCGGCCCTGATTAATATGAAAAAATGGAACTTTCTTTTTTTTTTTTTAAAGATTTTATTGGGGAATTGGGGGAGGGGAAAAGACAAGTTGCTGTCCTTTTGTTCTTCAGTCTAGTTGTGGAGGACATCGCTTCACTGGCCCAAGTTGGCACCATCATTGTGCTCTTCCAGGGTGAGGCAGATCGGTCGTCGGCTGGTGGCCGCTCATGGCAGCTCATGACAGCTCATGGCAGCTCTCGGGGCTGCCAGCCACTCACGGTAGCAAGGCAGCCCACTGCAGCAGGGGCTGCAGCCTACGCAGTCGCTGGCAACTCACAGCAGCCCAGCTCTAGGTAAAGCTGTTGTTCACCATCCCAGCTGTAGAGGGCGCAACATCACTAGCCCTAATATGGGAATTGAACCGGGGCCCTGCTGCTCAGAGCAGGTGTCTGAAGCCATCTCCCAATGAATGCGTCACTCAGCTGGCCCCCCAAAAATGAAGCATTTTATGGCGCATGAAGAGCCCAGGTGGGATGTTAGGTAGAGATAGGAACATATGCAAAGATGAACATACAAAAATGCATCCTCACTAGAGAAAAGCTCCTTGGAAAAAATTTCCTGTATATTTCTAATATACTTCGTAAGAAGAACAAAAAAGAATTAGTAAACTACTTGGGAGTGGTAGTACCAGCCTAACAAATAACAAAGTAAAGATTTTTAAGCATAATTTTGCCTTTTTATTCTCTGTCAGGAGCTATGGGACTTTCAAATGAAGATGCTTGGAAGATAACCAAATATACAGATGTGAAAGTCAAGAAAGAGATCTGGACCAGAAATAAATATTTTAGAATTTCTCTCCTACTGAGATGATAATAATTAATTATTAATTAATAGTTATCAATTGTCAATTATTATCCAGGGTTCAATATCTATACATGTGTGTGTGTGAATATCCATACTAACTTTAACACTTATTTAACTCAAGCCTGCAGCTTGGTTGCCTCTTTCTAGCTTACCAGAATGTGCACCAATGTACTAGGATGTTCACACATAAATTTTTCTCCCCCATATCAGTAATCAAATTGTAAGGTCCTCTAACACAAGGACTCTACTTTTAGATTCTTGGGTCCTTGGTGCCAATTCAGTGATTGGTACAGAATGAGAGCTCAGTACATGTTTGTTGAATCAGTAAATTAATGGGCAAGACAAACATGGCAGTACATAATTGTGATGCACCATGCTGGATGAAGGAATGATAGTGGCAGTATTAACCAAGTGCTCTGGGACGCTGAGTAGAGGATCTTGCCTGGGCAAACATGGGGAAGTATCATAGAGGAGTTGACATTGAATCTAATTCTTTAGAGATGAGTTATTTGCCACATACAGTATATGGGGAAAGGACTCCAGGAATTGGAAGATTTGTGCAAAAGTGAGAAGGAATACAACGCAGTCCAAAAATTCACAGTGGCTGGAAAAGTCCATGGGACGGTGTGTGCATGTGTGAGTGGGGCTGGTCCAGAGTTTTGGACCTCTTTGGGATTTGGAAGAACAGAAGAAAATAAGGGCTGAGCAGTGATAGGGGACATGTGGAGTCCTCTGATGAGCAGCCAGGCATTTGCCCTGTCCATTGTGGTCTGGGTTAGGCCAGGTTGATGGAGACAAAAAGTGTCATTTGCCTGGAGGAGCAGTGGTTGGTATTTTTAAAGTGGTAAAATAACTTAAATCAAATATGTACCTGTGATTTTAAGCAGGTGGAAAAACCTTAATGCAGAGGTGGTGAAAGCCAAGTGCATTGAGCATGAGCTCAGGAGATGAGGAGTCTATTGATTTTATTCGTAGTTCTTAAGCCCCAAGCTGTAAAACCTCGGGGGAAAGGCGTCCTGCTCCTGGGTCTTAACTGAACACTCCTCTAGGGAATCCCTGTTAATCAACTTTGTTTTCCATCTTCAGCACAGAGCCTGCCTCACAGTAAAGCTCGATAAAGAATTGTTAACTAGAATAGGACTTTGACTCATTTATAAAATGAAACAATTAGATAAAACAAGACAATCAACAGGGAATATTGTAGTCTTGACATCTTATGACTTCATGGGCTTAATTTCTAATTTTTAATAACATTGACAAACCCATAAAAATAGCAACATGGTATTTGTGTATTGCTCAACTATTTACAAAACACTGTCACATATTTTATCACAGTAAAATTAATAATCCTGAAAGCTAAGTTGAATTGCTCACATTTTAAGGAAGAAACTGAAGCAAGAGACAGGAGCTAATTAATAAAGTAACAGAGCCTGGATTTAAATCCAAACCACCTGATTACAAATTGAGTGGTTTTCCCACCCACCACATGTCTTCTCCACCATTTTGAGAACCATGTTTTGCTTGTCTGTGTCACATCTCTCTTTAGCATCTGCCCCTTCTCCCCCCGTAGTGTGACACTGCAACATAGCCTGTTGTGGAATTTTAAATGAGAGAATGAAGCTTACTTGAGAAATCTGAGACAGAGCCAAGACACCTAGCAATAAAAATAATAATGACGTTTTGAAACCTCTGGCCTTTTAATTATCAGCTGTGACAGTGACTACATGTTTGCAACAGTCCAATCTTTTCCCTGAAGAGCATGACTGGCCAATCACACAGAATCACTGGCAGGGATCACCAGACACGTCCATTCTGCTTTCGACTGTGCCTGCCTTGGGTTTCTTGAGGACATTTCATGTTAACACTGGGATCAGCTTTACTGACATGAGGCATGAAAAAAGTTGAATGTAAATGAATCCAAATTCTGAGAGAGCACAGGGACATCCAGTTTTAAACATCCTATCAGAGCTCTTGGGTAAAGGCTCAGTTACATTAAATTAAGCAGCCAGCTAGCAAGGCTCAAAGAGTTAGTAGGCAAATACAATGTGCTCTTTTTACAACAGCCCCGAGAACTATAGGTCAGCTTTTACTTCTGTTGGGAAAATAACATTAGGGAGACATTTGTAAAGGGCCTATCATTGTCTTGATAAGTTGATACTGAAACTAGTAATAGTGAAATTGGAGGCATCCTATTTCCTGGTTGAATAGAAGGGAGGAAGAGACACAAAGAAAGAGTCCATCTCAATTTGTCCTAGTATTTCCTGATTCCGATCTCTCATGCTAGTATCTCTTACTTAGCCATACCTTAGGTGTAGCTTCCAGGGAAAGTCAATGATACAGTACACGATAAGAAGTAATTATAGGAGATTGGATTAACTGATTTTTTCCTGTATAAAAGCAGGCGCACACACAATAGAAGTTCTTATTGCATAAACAAATGGAAAAATCTTTCAGTGGGTTCCTGAAATACATCTTTTGGAACAGGGAAATTTTGTCTGCAGTGCACTGCAGTATCTTTCAATTACTAAACCTACAGGCACTCTGCTGTATAAGGGTTTCCAGAAGAAGAAAGGCGAAAATCTTCAGAGTCATGTTCAATTCTTGATTTTGGATAAGGGATGAAAAAACCTTTACCCTGCGCAATTTGAAGTGTCAGGATATACAAATATTCAGTCACAGAGACATTTTGGTTCACAGCTTCCTGGACACACTTTAGTTGGGAGTGAGACTTAGGAGCCTTTCCCTTTGCCATTTTTGGTGCCTCTCTTTAGTGAACAAGTGTTTCTGTGGTTAGACCTGAGCTGGCACAGACACCAAGGCTGCAATTAATCGTCTCCGCCTTTCACCACAAGGCATGACAGTCTGTGTTCTACTGAGTAAAGGCCATACCCTGACATTAATTTTTCCCCTAGATTTCCTGCTTATTGCAAGGGGAATACTGCTCCCAAATTGATGGCAGAGGATGTCCCCAGGTACCTGAAAGTTTGCAAGGCGTGGTTCTCAAAGCCATGAATTAGGCAGCCGCGATATATGGGCACAAGTGATATCTGAAGACTTTTAACCCTCTTTCTTCCAAAGTTATGGTCAAAGATGCCTCAAAGTGGTTATCATTTATTTTCTGCCTGAAATTTCTTCTTCCTTATAACTTTGTGCTCTGAATTTAATATTGCGCTATTCTGTTTCTCTGAGGATGTGCTGTATATACTGTTGAATAAGTATGAATATCATTGTACAGTCAGTCTCTGATTAGACAATCATTTCTTTCTTATCTGCAGAGCCTCCTGTAATACCTGGTTAGGCAGGAACCTGGGTACCTCTCTCTCTTCCTGACCTGGCTTATCTGTAATACATTGCAGCCCCAAATGCTCACCCAAGACCTCATATTCTTTGGCTAAAAGCAATTCCAAAACAAATGATGATTTCTCATATTTATGTAGTTATCGAGTTGCTTTTACATATCAGTCTTTCTCTGGTTCTTACAGCAATCTTGAAAGTGGGCTGGTCCAGTGTCATAAGCAATTTTCCATGGATGAGTGTAAGTAATGTGTTCTCATGCTCATTGGGACACCTTCTCATCTGATAATGACTATTTTATTTTAATGGTGTGTTTAAATTTTAGCCCTACCACTCAGTGGCAATGTAGCCAATATAACCCTCTGGTTTAAATAATTGGGAAAATGCTCTCTCTTTATTTATCTCTAGATTCAAATTAGGTTTAGTTTCGTTGGAGAATAATTTTCTAGCAACTAGAAACCCTCATAGCTGGTGGCAAAACAATTGGCTTTATGTTACTTCAAAGGTTAGGTTAAGAAATCTTTTTATATAATTAGTGGCCATTTAGATTTTTTTTTTTAAGTCTCTATTCAGGTCATTAGCCAATTTTTTTTATTGGATTGTCTAGTTTTTCTTTTTTTTCTAATTAAATGTGTAGCTTCCTTACACCTGAAACTAATATAATGTTATACGTCAATTATATCTCAATAAAATTATAGTTTCTTTGTAATCTTCATTCAATGAGAACTGTTACAAAATATTTATGTATTAATTCATTTAAAATAACAATGATAAACACACAAGTAACACAATATATTTAATGAAAAACACCTCTGTTTTTGAGAACAAAAATTAATGTAAGAGTGGCATAGTTTTATATTTTTTGTAAATCTCTTTAATATCTATGTAATGGAAGATAAGTAAATGTGTATATCTGCTTCTTCATTTACTTGCTGTTATATATGTATTTTTATTTGCCTGGTACTCAATGGTGGACAAACCTGAGTTTATTCAGCCATTATCCCTATGATGGGCATTGACTTTATTTCTGGTTTTGTGTTTTTTGTTTTTACCATCATAAATAATGCTTCAATAAACACTCTTGTACATATTTTAAAAAGGATCAGATAAAAACTTTCAAAATCTACTAATATTATTAAGAGATGAACATAAATCAGATCTTTCCACATGTCATCTCCTTTGATCCCATAATATGCTATAAAAAATTTAGGCTCAGACAGTTTGAGTTAATTACTCTCAATTACATCTTTAGCTGCAGACCAGGGAGGCAGAGGTAGGACCACTGGTTCCTACTTTTGCTAAATATGTCTGGTGGACAGGACGCAGGCAGGCATGTCCAGGACCCTGTCCACCAAATAGCTTTTCTGAACCACAGTGTTCTGTCTCCTGCTGGAGGCCATTGGCCACTGGCTCCATGTCCACGCAAAGCCTGAACACCTTCCCTTTAAGATCGGAGGAACAGGTTGCATAGGCTGCACCATAACATGATGGAAACTGAGAAATGGTTCCTTCCTTCAATCCTAAGTCCACAGGGATCTTCATTCCATGGATTTATGATGGCGTGTCTCCAGCTCTCTTGCCCAGAATATACTGACTAGTGCTGAGAAATTCTGGCCTGTGCTTTATAAGAATCAAAATGACATTCCTGTGAGATTGGCGAGGGAGCACTCCTTTCCCTTTCATGGATGATGAAATCAGTTTACAGAAACATTAAGAAAAATGCTTAAGATTACCCAAGTAGTACACACTGTCTGAGTAAGAAGGTACGTGAAATCAAAAGTGCCACTGACGCTCCTGGGGACATTTCTTTTATCTGCCTTGACTTTTGTGGAGTAGAGCATGCTACTAAAAACAGACTTTCATGTTCTGAGAGGTCTTAAAATGCAGATTTGATTAAGACTCTGCTTTCATACTGTTCAGAACTGCTCTGAAATTCTTTCAACTGCAGCTTTTGTTTTCATCATTTTATATTGTTTATACCTTTTAAGTAGGACATAAGGCAGTTTATGTCAATATGTCATATATATACACATACATATATACGCACAGTATATCATATCATACATATATACACTCCATATGTCATATATATGTACACACATACATATATACACACACATATATGTATATACATATACATGTTGATACCATTAAAATAAGAACAAAATCCACAACAAAATCTAAGTAAAAGGGCAAGGAGGTCTTTTCTTTCTACCTGCCTGCCTTCCTGCCTTCTTTGCCTCATGAGTAATTCAGTCCAAAATCTATCATCATCACGTGGGCTGACCAGAGTAGGTATCCATGAGGGGCAGGGAGGAGGATGGGAGGGCAGGATGGGAAGGCGGTGGCAACGCAGCCTGATGGGAGTTGTCTGAGCCTGCGTGGACTGACAACAGATGTCCCTTTGGTGGGTGATGGCAGTGGCCCAAATTGAGGTGGTGGAGTCTGGGTAAGGAGATATTTAGATACAAGAGAGATTAGAGAAATAAATATAATGAGGATAACATATTAGTTATATTGGCTAACATAATAAGGATTATAGAACTAGGTTTCTCATTACTGGAGAATGAAGTTAAATATATGGAAAGGGAGAAAACTAGACTAAAACACTGTGATGTTAGATTAGACCCAGATGTATCTGGATGAGTCTGTGAGTGATGACACCCCAACAACAAGGAGCACATTAGTGCTTAGATCTTGTTTTATCAAATATAATTCTTCACTAAAAGGAACCAGGGCTCCCTGGAAGCACAGCAGGTTTTATGATCGAGGTTGAGCAAATAAATGATAACCCTGGATCATGTTTTTGTGCCAGAAACTAAAGAAATGCTCCAAGGTTCATTACAAAGGACATGACAAAAGGCCACAGATGCCAGTTTGAAAGGGCTCTCATTGGCCAAATCTGGGATAATTTGAGGCTCAAAATAACCAATGTACAAATGAATAAATGGTGAAAAGAGAGCGCTTTCCCAACTAATAAATGTAGAAGCAATGATTGAAGTCGATAATCACCATTTGTCAAACATCAATGGATACTAACATCAGCGACTGAAAGTGTGATTAAGAATGGAATATTTACCTTCTCTGAGAGTATCTCCCCTTAAATAGTTACTAATTACAAAGAGGAATTTTATAGTGGAGAAATCTGGCCAACTCTACCTTGATCAAATAACCTAAGATAACATAATCAATAATGGAACAGTTCAAAATCATGTACCACCTGGTAAGATGCAAAAAGAAGACTATAATATACTTTCTGTAACATTTGTTCCCCAAATTAAAAGAAAAAAAACCCCAAATCTAATCATAAAGAAATATCAGACAAACCCAACTTGGGGGACATCGTAGAAACTGGCATGTGTTATTCACAAGTGTCAAGGTTATGCAAGTCAAGAAAGAAATGAAGAACTCTTTGAGACTGAAGGAGACTAAAGGGGCATAACAAGTCATGCAATGTATAATTTTTTGACATCCTTTTGTTACTGAAGACGTTATGGGAACAATTGGTATAACTTGAGTGGAATTTGTGGATTTGATGATGATAATCAATCAATGTAATTTCCTGATTTTGATGGTTTTATTGAAGTTCCATAGGAGAATGTCATTGTTTGTAGGAATTATATACTGAAATATTCTGAAGGGATGGGGAATCATGTTAGTAAACTTACTGTCAAATGGCTCAGAGGAAAATGTTTATTTTTTTATTGGGGGAGGGGAATGGTACTGCACTTGCAAATTTTCTATGGTTTAAAATTTTTCCAAACAAAAAACAATTTAAATGAAAGGGTCAGGACAAGGGGAGAATAGTATCAGCACCTTAGTTAAAACTGTGCTCAGATTGAGCACATGACTTAGCTTTGCATTCCAGTAGTCAGTGCAACAAGGCAAACCATGTCAGGAAGCAGAACAGCCTGTTAAGAGAAACCAAAGTCTATGAGAAATTGATGGTATGGAGTTTTATATTGGCAATTCCTAGTTAGCTACAATTTTTCTGCCCGATTACTCAATTTGCACAAGCAGCTACTTTCTGTTATTATACTTTCTTTTCAGATAATTGTCCTGCTAGTTTTTAGTCATACTTCTGATGTAATTTAAATTTCAGATAAACATTTTCTACAGCAGGTTGAAGCCATCGCTTCTATATGCCCTGTCATGCAAGGTGGCTCTGTTTCTTTTTGCTCTGGACAGGGGTATCAGGTGCCAGAGTATGTGAAAGGTAGACATTTATTGGGTTGTCGGAAAAGTCATGATGCATTTTTGCAACGAAAAACATAGAAAAAAATACGTCATGACTTTTCTGACAACCCAATAGATAAAAAAGAAGAATTTTTGGTATTTCTACTTAAAGATAGTAAATATTTCTGATTGAAAGATACACTGTGCCATGACATATATTTGGGGAACTGAATGATTATTTGTGGATAATTATGAAGTTGAACAATGATGTAGGAAGGATTGGTTGCATTATACAACTATTAAGCCTTTTACATGACATATCAAAACCATACATACCAAATTACCAATAAGAGCTACACTTTATTAAATGCCTATTGTGTACTGGTTATTGCATCCTGATATTGCCTCCAACCCTACAAAGAAGGGATAATTTGTGCCCTCTTTACAGATAAGGAAGCTGAGGGTCGGAGCGATTACGTGATATGTCTAAGCATGTAGATAGCAAGCATGCAATGGAGTTGCGATTCAGCCCCAGTCTGACTGGATGCAAAGCCTGTCCTCTTTCCATCACATCTGTGGTCTCTGTAATCAGTTTTACTTTACACACTGAAGGGAAATTAAGCTTAAGTCAGATCCTGAAATATAAAGCTTAGTCTTTATAAAGTTTTTAGGCTAAATATTAGAGGAGAGGTGTTGCTTTCAGTCCTTACTACTTGAGCACAAGAAATAAGCTATTCCAAGGACCCAAGCTACTTCTTGTTTTCAAATTAGACACAGTTAGAGCTACCACACTAGCTTTTGCAATCCACCAAGGCATTTTACAGTAGCGTGTGCA
This sequence comes from Hipposideros armiger, assembly GCF_001890085.2. Classification (NCBI taxonomy): domain Eukaryota; kingdom Metazoa; phylum Chordata; class Mammalia; order Chiroptera; family Hipposideridae; genus Hipposideros; species Hipposideros armiger. The sequence goes on from NW_017731431.1 coordinate 3,090,812, forward strand.
CATTGAAACAGTTGCTTATGTGTAACCTTTAGTTGTGAAAGTGTTATTATTCTTCCTGCGGGTTAAAATTCCATATGAGGTTCTTGACAGATCCTGAGGCATATGATTCACAGTGGGTTGTATTTCAGTCCTGGCTGAGAATATGGCATCATCTTGGGAATCACATGGAACCTGTGTGACAGTAACCTGCATTGTAAGTATTCCTTGGATTTGGACCATTATCCTACCCTTGCCATCATGAGAACCAGCACCTTGGATTTGGACTTAGATGGACTCTAATTTTAGCTCTAATCTGTGTTTCAGTAATTATATATGCATGTATGCATATTTTCTCACCTCATTAAAAAAATAATAAAAGAAAGGCCAAAAAAAAAAAAAGACACAAAAAGGAGATTTGAGGTGGCTGGCTCTGATTCTAGCCCTGTATGCATTAAATTCCTTAGTTCTTTTTTATGTTGTTGTTGTTCAGTTGTAAAATTGCCAGTGATAATAATATTTACTTTATAGGGTTGATAATAGTACTTAATGCATAGTTCTTAGGTTTCAGTGAGTTAGTACATATAAAGTATTTGTAGCAACATCTGGATCGTAGGAAGACTTTCTGAGTATTTGTTATTATCACTATTGATATATTTCAAGGGATTGACACATACTAGGTATTTGTAAATGATAGTTTTCCTTCTATTTCTTAAAAAAAAATGAATGAGTATACAGAATTTTTATTTGCTTTTGCTCCCAAGGATCAGTATAGCTATTAGTGAGCAGAGATGTATCCACTCGCATTGCTGCAGAAGATTGGAAGCTACACTGGGCATTTATTTGCCTTTCACCTGGGGTTGTGGCTAATGGTGATGTAAGGTACTGTTGATATACTGGTGAGTTAATCTTGCAAGCTGTATTTAACACATGCATTGCTTTCGTCTTGTTATGTTGTTTCTGTACAAATAGTATTAATCCCTCAGGATAAGGAATCATCCATGAGGAATAAATAACGCCTTCTCTATAAAGGTGTACAATTATCTGAAATGTAAGGATTGACAAATGTTTGCGTGATTGGAAGTTTTGCAGTAATTTGAGAGTTGGAAACAGTCTTGAGATGGTGTTGACATTTTCTTTTTTTCGTTACCAGGCTTCGCTGGTATCCACGTTGAGCATATTCTATGGAGGAGTGATTTGAAGTCACAGTTAATCATAGCATCATTCAATTTTAGATCTATGAGAAATATTAGTTATCCTCTAGTCCAGGGACCAGCAAACATTGGCCTGCAGACCAAAACCAGCCTGCCACCTGTTTTTGTATGACCTGTGAGCTAAGAATAATTTTTTATACTTTTGGGGAAAAAAACAAAAACAAAAAACAATGTGTGACAGAAATCATGTGACTTGCACAGCCTAAAATATTTACTGTGTGGCTCTTTACAGAAAATAAGTTTGCTGACACCAGCACTAACCCAACTCTCTCATTAAAGAAAAAAAAAAAAGAGGACCTTGAGGCCAAAGGAAGTTACGTAGTTTTACTCAGTCAGGGTAATCTCAAAGGAGATAGATCTGAAGCTTGAGCAGCTCTCCTGACTTCCAGCCTCAAACTCCAGTAGTCACCCTGATTTCTCACTTAGCTCTTCTCTTCTTCAGGGTCGTTGCCTAGCTAATAAGAATAATTGCATTTAAAGAGACAACACTAATATTTTAAACTGATGTGACACCTCCTCCCTGAAAATCTTAAAGCATCTTCACCTGGGTTGAACCAATTCTGCCAGTGTAGGAATTGCTTTTGGGTGATAAACTGGGCCTTTGGGAGCAACAACAATCATATAGTACATAAGTTATTACATATTATTGGGATTAATAAAGTCTTCAAAAGGTAGGAAATAAACATATTCAACCAGTGTATAAGACACTTAATAAAAGAATCATGTTATGTATTTTTAATTTTTTTAAAAAAGATTTTATTGGGGAATTGGGGGAGGGGAATAGCGTTGGGGAATCAGGGAAGGGGAACAGACAAGTTGCTGTCCTTTTTTGTTCTTTAGTCTAGTTGTGGAGGATGTGGCTTCACTGGCCCATGTTGGTATTATCATTGTACTCTTCCCGGGTGAGGCAAATCGGTCACAGGCCACTGGATGGCCACTCATGGTGGCTTTTGGCAGCTTACGCTGGCTACCGGCTGCTCATGCTGGCTGCCAGCCACTCACTGTAGCTTATGGCAGCCCATTGCAGCCCCACTGCAGCCTAGCCATCACCAGCAACTCACGGCAGCCCAGCTCCGGGTCCAGCTGTTGTTCACCATCTTAGCTGTAGAGGGCACAGTGTCACTGGCCCTAATGTGAAATCCGAACCTGGGTCCTGCTGCTCAGAGTTGGTGTCTTAAGCCAACGCTTAACCAACACGCCACTCAGCCTGCCCTAAAATTTTTACTAAAATATAGCTAACATACAATATTATATTAGTTTCAGGTGTACATCATAATTATTCAACATTTATATACCTAAAGAAGTGATCACCATAAGTCCAGCAAACCATCTGACACTGTACCACACTATCACAATATCATTGACTATGTTCCCTATGCTGTACATCACATCAGGTGTACAGCATAGTGGTTAGACATTTATACATTTCAAAAAGTGATGTGATCCCCCTAACTGGTTTAGTACCCACCTGGCACTATACATAGTTATTAACATATTATTGATTATATTGTCTATGCTTTACTTTATATTCCATTGACTATTTTGTAACTTCCAATTTGTATTTCTTAATCCCTTCAGCTTTTCACCCTACCCCAACCTCCCATCCATCTATTACCCTGATAGATTTAGTGCCCATCTGACACCATACATAGTTATTACAATATTATTGACTATATTCCCTATGCTATACCCTACATCCCCATGACTACTGTGTAACAACAACCAATTTCTACTTCTTAATCCCTTCCTCTTTTTCACCCACTCCCAATCCCCCTCCTATCTAGCAACCATCAAAATGTTCTCTGTATCTATTTGTTTCCGTTTCATTTGTTTGTTTATTTGTTCTTTAGATTCCACTTATAAGTGAAATCATATGACATTTGTTCCTCACTGTCTGTCTTACTACACTCAGCACAATACCCTCAAGGTCCATCTATGTTGCAGATGGCAAGATTTCATTCTTTCTAATGGCTGAATAATATTCCATTGTATATATGTACCACCTCTTCTTTATCCATTTATCCATTCAGGGACAACCAGGTTGCCTTCATATCTTGGCTATTGTAAATAATACTGTAGTGAACATATGTACGAACATGAGCCCTTTGATTAGCATTTGGGTTTCTTAGGATAAATACTCAGGAGTGGGATTACTGGATCCTTCTTTGTCTCTTGTGATAGATTTTTTTTCTTAAAGTCTATTTTCTCTGGTCTAAGTATTGCTACTCCAGCTTTTTTTTTTCTATTTTCATGAAATAACTTTTTTCCATCCTTGTACTTTCAGTCTCTGTGTGTTTTGATCTGAAATGAGTCTCTTGTAGGCATTATATGTATTGGTCTTGTTCTATTATCCATTCATCTACCCTGTCTTTTTTTTTTAATATTAATGTTTTTCCACTTTTATTAGTAATCTTTTTTTTTTTCAAAGATTTTTATTGGGGAATTGGGGGAAGGGGAATAGACAAGTTGTTGTTGTTTTGTTCTTAAGTCTAGTTGTGGAGGACTTTGCTTCACTGGCCCAAGTTGGCACCATCATTGCGCTCTTCTGGACGAGGCAGATCAGTCACTGGCTTCTGGACGGCCACTCACTGAGGCTGCTGGCCGCTCACGCTTGCTGCTGGCCACACACGGTAGCCCATGGCAACCCACTGACACAGGGGCTACAGCCTACACCGTCGCAGGCGACCCACGGCAGCCCAGCTCCAGGTTGAGCCATTGTTCAGCATCTTAGCTGTGGAAGGCAGCGTCACTGGCCCTCATATGTGGGATCCGAACCGGGGCCTTCTGGCATCCCAAACCAGTTCTTAACCATCGCGCCACTCGGCTGGCCCCCATCCTGTCTTTTGATTGGAGTTTTTAATCTGTTTACATTTAAAGTAATTGTTGATAAGTATGTAGCTATTGCCATCATTGGATAGAGTAATCTTGGTTGTAGGTCCTTATTTTTCATCACTTTGACTATATCCTGGCAATCCCTTCTGGCCTGCAGTTTCTGTTGAGGTATCACCTGACAGCCTTATGGGAGCTCTCTTGTAGGTAACTAACTGCTTTTAAGATTCTCTTGCTGTTTTTAAAATTATTTCTTTGTATTTAACCTTTGGCATTTTAATTATGATGTGTCTTGGTGTGGGCCTTTTTGAATTCATCTTGTTTTGGACTTTCTGTACTTCCTGGGCTTGAATATCCATTTCCTTTCCAGGTTAGGGAAGTTTTCCTCATTATTTCTTCAAATAGGTTTCAATTCCTTGCTCTCACTCTTCTCCTTCTGATACCCCTATGATGTGAATATTGCCATGCTTGATATTGTCCCAGAGGCCCCTTAAACTGTTGTCATTTTTCTGGATTCTTTTTTCTTCTTGCTGTTCTGTTTGGGTGTTTTCTGCTACCTTATCTTCTAAGTCGCTAATTCAGTCCTCTGCTTCATCTAATCTTCTGTTGATTCCTTGTAATATATTCTTCATTTAAGTTATTGTATTCTTTATTTTTGATTGGTTCTTTTTAATGTTTTCTATTACTATTTTTGTGTTTCCTATTTCTTTGTTGAAGTTTTCCCTGAGATTATTGAGCATCCTTAAAATCAGTATTTTGAACTCTGCATCTAATAGGTTGTTTGTCTCCATTTTACTTAGTTCTTTTTCTGGAGTTTTGTTCTGTTCTTTTATTTAGGACATATTTCTTTGTCTCCCCATTTTGGCTGCCTCCCTGTGTTTGTTTCTATATATTACGTAGGGTTTCTATGTCTCCTGGTCTTAGTAGAGTGGCCTTATGTAGTAGGTGTCCTGTGGGGTCCAGTGGCGCAGTCTCTCAGATCACTAAAGCCAAGTGTTCCAGGTGTGTCCCTTATGTGGGATGTGTGTACCCTCCTGTTGTAGTTGAGCCTTGGTTGCTATTTGCACATCAACAGGAGGGATTAGCCCTCAGGCTGATCGGTTGTGATGACTGGCCAGTGACTACAGTGAAGGAGCTGTTGTGGAGGGGCTGACCCTCTGGAGCAGGATTCACTTTAACAGGGCTCTGGTAATTGCCCAGTGTGCTTTTTTGCTGTGTTGTCCCTGGAGGTGGCTGGGTGATGCTCTAGTTCAGTTTGAAGCTAGCCACTGGGCATGCCAGCCTCAGGGCTTCCTGGGAGGGAACCTACTGCCGGCCAAGTTCAGCTGCAGCCTGTGCCCTGCCTGGGGCCATTTGGCATGAGCCACAAAGTAATCTGCAGATGGCTGCCATCCACAATTGCTTGGAGGTGCCTTGAGAGGTCAAGCCGCAAACCAAGGTTGGCTGCTACTAGTGCCAGGCTTAGGGACTGCTCAGCCAGAGGTACAGGACATGCTTAAACCAGGTGCTACTTGTTTAGGTTTTTCAAACCTTTGAGAGATCCTAGGAAAATCTGCAGCATGAGCCAAGGCAGGCGGTTTATAAGAAAAAGCCACTGGAAGCAGCTTGGTTGTGCCTAAAAGTTGGACAGGGCATGGCCTCAGAATCTCCAGGGTGGGGCCAGGTTGATGGAGACTTCAATATGGGGGCTGCCTGTATCTGCACGCCAGGAAGGGGGAAGCTTAGCAAAGAAACAATGGTTTCCACTAGCTCCTCCATCTGGGAGAAAGCAGCCCCTCCAGCCCTCACCCTGAAGCCAGAAAACTCAGTTCCTTCCCATCTGTCCCTGGCACCTTTGGAGCTGCTGCTCCAGCACTAGAGCTCAGAGTGAGTGAGTTCATCAGCAAGTAAATCCATGAGTGGGCCCTTTAAGAGGAGAGCCTGGGACTCCAGCTGCTCTCCATCTCACTCAGGCACAATCTCCACTGGTTTTCACAACCAGAAATTATGGGGACTTCTCTCCCCAGCACTGAAACCCTGGGCTGAGGAACCTGGGTGGGGCTCAGACCCCTAGCTCCTCAGGGGTAATTTCCACAGCTGAGATATCCCTCCCTATTTTTAATGGTCACACGCAGGTGTGGGACCAACCTGTTCCACATCTCTGCCCCTCTATCAGTCTTGAGGTGGCTTTTTCTGTGTGTCTTTAGTTCTAGGGTTTCGGTTCAGCAAGACTTCATATGATTCTGTAGTTTAGTTGTAATTTTGACGTGGTTGTGAGAGAAGTTAAGCACAACATTTACCTACTCTCCGTCTTAATCAGAAAATCATCATATTATATTTTTAAGCTCCCAAGGAATCACCAGTACCCCAGAATGAGGATTTAGCACTTTTATGTTAACTACAGGTTTGAGCTTTGCTGTTTGATGGTGGTGATGCTGTTTCAAAGGCTGTTTGGGATATACTCAAAATTTCTGGCAAGTTTTCATGAAATTATCATTTTGAATTTAGACAACAGATATTTGGAAATCAAGGGATATTGTATACTTTTGGATGGATTGTTCATGCTTGTCAGTTCCAAGAAAAAAAAAATCTCTTTGTGAGTTGAAGATCAATTTTTGGTGCATTTCTCCCCACCCCCAAGGTATTTGGGATAGAGCATACTTCAGAAAAGAATGCCCAGTAATTTCAGGTTTGCCTCTTTAATTTTAACTTGTTCTAATTCTGTCCCAAAATATCAAAGATCAATTTAATATGTGAATCAATTATTTCTATAAGTTTACAAGAGAATTGTTAACTTATTCATTTTATGTTACCCAACATGTTTCTTATTCAATGTGTTTACTCAAAGTCCAGTTTTTCTCACAGACTGAGTTTTATTAATTTATAAAGTAAGTCAGGACCTTTCCTTTAAATCAAAACTTAAACAACATTTATTATCAGCATTACAGCTGCTTTGATCAGCATTCACACTGTGAAAATGATGAGAATACGAATGTGGGTGTAATTGACTGGTATGCATTAGATTCTAACCAAATGGAAGTGCCCCTTTTGAACTAGCAGGCAGGTGGACTTCTTGGAGTGCCTTTTAGGTGCTTCTAGTATAAACATTTTTCAGATCAGCTAATAGTTGATAAGGAGCTCTTTAACTACATGGGTTATAAAATATTGCTCAAAAACCGGAGAACTGTATGCAAATTTGAACACATAAAAACTCTCTTTAGGTTTGATCCATTTCTCAAAAGAGTGACTTGAATTGACACTTAAATATTCTATATATGCTTATATATATACATATATATATATACATATTTTTTTCAGTGCTGTATTTTATAATATGTAAGGATGTTTATCCTTACATATTATAAAATACAGCACTGAAAATATGGTTTTTCTTGTGATTTCAGAACACCTACAATGAAATACATTAAAGTTATATCTTATAGATATCTAATATATGTTTTTTTCATTACAGTGAATACATTAATGAAATACATTACATTACATTAAAGTTATATAGTATAGATATATAATATATGTTTTTTCTCCCTGATTTCCAAAATGTAATGGGGGAAAAAAGCAATAGTCATAGCTTTCCAACTTATAAAAAATTCAGTGAGATGCATTACACCTGACACAATATACCCCAAACTTTACTGAACAAAAATTATAGTTTATGTTATTCAGACATACGTGTTCTAACAACTACAAAGGACATGATGAGTATGAGACAAAATGCCTACAAAGGTACCTGAGCAAACTTCTGGATATCTTACATGTCCTGGTCATACCTGTGTTAGGAAGCTATTTAGAGCCTGCTGTTTTAGCCACAGACTGTTTATTCCTCATGTGATGCTAATCATAGTGATTATGCCTGTCTCTGTTTTGTCTGGAAAAGCAGCTTGTAAGAAGTCAGCTCTGGCCAGGACAGCCAGTTGAACATACATCGTAGAAAAAGAATCCATTTAGCTAGGCTGACTCTTCCAGGATCTTTATTAAGGTTCTCAAATTGTTCGAGATAAAATTAAAATCTCAATCCTTGGGCATTTTTTGATAATTGCTAATTTTAGTTTGATATTTGGAGAAATATGAAAACAAATGCTTATTTTTGTATTGTTTAAACACATTGTTCTTTTGTTTTGTTTTTTTTTCCCCTTGACATCACAGTTTTGGCTAATTATACTCCCCAGAGAGATGGAATATATATCAAGGAGCTACAGGGCCAATGCTCCTGACAGGCTCACTTGGCCTAGTAAACATGGCTTCCCCAACGGCCCACTTCACAGGCTTTGGCCAGAGAAGAAGTATGGCTCTTCAGAGCAGCTCCTGGGCTCCGTGCAATAGGAACCAACCATATGCTTAACTGGCATTCTTGTCTCCAATACTTGTTTCAGAATACTCTTCCTTACCTCTCTCTGTGACAACAGCCCCATTTAGGAATGATCTCTTAGGAGCTCAGGACAAGTTCATAATGAGATAGAAGTTTCCTAACATCTAAGCCCATTTTCTAGTTGGAAAAACAAAGGCAAAACATGTCATTTCTTGGAAGTCAGACAGTGAGCCATTTTGTGGGGGAAAACTATGATTCAGAGGTCTAAAATACTCCTTAGTATTGTTGATTGAAGAATACAGTGTGTAACCAAATGAGTATTTTAGAAATTAACGAGAGCCTAACTGTGTCAAAGTTGGGTTTAACCCTTTAGGGATGATTTTCATTTGATTGACAGTATTTGCATGTATTGCCTTAACATTGAAGATCAATACTATTGCAGTGTCACTTAAAGTACTTAATTATATTTTGAAAATGTTTTAATTAATATTTCTTTAATGCTAGCCATATGATTTTTTTTTGGTAATGAGTGGCTAGAATATTTCAATCTTTATGTTTCTATACATTTTACAGTTCCATGCACTGTTGCCACAATGTAAACAGACTACCTAGAATGGTTACCTAGTTTTCCCATTGATTTTCTATCCAGTATGATATTGTGATTATATATTACTTGGTGTTTCTCTTTATTATTTCCCTGGATATCAACGGTGCTATTTTAAAGCATTTAATTCTAAGGTGTGAACCTTAATCCCATTGCAGAGCACTTGCCTATGTGTCACATTGTCCCAATTTATTCCCTGGTGTAAGTCCATGGGGGTAGTTGCTTTTACTTTGGAAAATAACTGTATGCTGAGTTCATCACATGTTGGGAAAACAGATCCTCTTTCATTCATTGAACAAACCATGCATATTTCCATAAATGTAGTGCCAAGGCTCTGTGTGAACAGCTATCTATTGTAAAATGGTGGGATAATAATTATGAACTTCTTTTCTAACCAATAAAATTCAAAAGTGGCACATTGGAACTCGGTTTGCAATATTTTTCCCAATATTTTCTTAAAGCTTCATGTGTGAAAAGTGTCTTTGTTTTCACTCCATTTTGCATTTTGCCAAGAAAAAGTGACAAAACAGTACTTATCATCTTCCTTCAAAACATATGGCATGTGCCCACGGAATATTAAATGATCTTTTACAATGACAACAAATGTTGTGATATTTCATCTGAAGCTCCCAGAACGTAAGGTTTCTTGAAGCAGGCATGAAAAGCAAAAAGATGGTTCAGTGGGACTGGTTTGCTGGTAGAGATGGTAATGGGAACATATGCTACTTCAGATCTGAAGGAGTGCTGTGTATCTGTGCACGGATAAGAGAGGGTGGTAGAAAACATTATTTGGACTTGGAGATCTTAGGGAAGAGCCTGTTTGGTGTCCTATGATTTAAAAGAGATAAGAAACTGAGTATATATAACTAGGCTACTTAATTTTATTCTCCTACCTCTCACTGTAGCAGAACAATTTTCCAACAATTTCACGTTCCTGAGAGGAGGGCTTCCTACCTCTTCTTGATCTCCCACAAACCTCCATCCAAGGACTAGAGGAGTCCTTTATTGATCTATGAGGTTGGGAAAGAAAGCTGGGCGTGTGTGACCTGGGCTTTCCTTCCTGTCCCTTTCAAATGTGCCTGCGCTCGCATGAGTGAGCTTTGCTGTACTCCTGCTCCCATGTCTTATGCACACTTTGTTCAGGTCCACGCCTACCTTCAGGTCCAGCCCCCTCTTTCTTCACAGTTGTGGCTCAGGATTGTTTTCCATTTTAGTTGTCTTGGTAAAATATCTACCTCACAGACCCAAGCTCTTTCTTCAATGGATGGTCCCAAGGTCTAAACATTGTGTGTGTGTGTGTGTGTGTGTGTGTGTGTATTGTATGCCAGTGCAAGGACAGCTGATTTTAGTCACAAGTTAAACAACGTTCTCACTATACTTTTTACCAAAGATACAACTGACATTTTGATCTCTATCTGTCCATATTCAGGATCCATCTCTTGGCTGGCGTAGAACTTAGAAGCAAAATGGATATTACTATTTACCACTCTTTAATAGCCCAACATTCACCATGGGATGAAATGCGGTTTGATATTCATATTCATATTGAGTTCCTCAAGAATAGTTGCTATTAATAACAGATCCCTGAGAACAAGTTTTTGGGTTTTTTTAACATCACAACACTCCTTCCATATCAATATTTATTTAGATAGTAAAGAAATTCCAAGTAGTATCTTATGTTTTGGAAAATTCTAGCTTAAATATACTTTAAAATTGTAATTATATCTGCTAACTCTCACTTCCCTAATCTTCCATTAAAATACATCAATTGGGAGGTTTATAATGCTTAATGAAAGATAGGGGAAAGACAGATTTTAGTGTTATATTAATAGTGACATTATTCATATGTTCAGATTAATTAATTTCTGTGGAAATTAATATTCCACAAAGAAATCAGGCATCTGTGGTACAGACATGGTCGCTACTCCTGCCTGACTATTTTTGACTCTTTGGTGTTAACAGACTTAATATTTTCATTGCTAAGCAAATTATTTCAAGAGAAAAAGATTTTCTTTCGTTCAGCAAATAGATATGGAGAAACTACCACGTGCCACAAATTGGTCTAGGTTTTAGGTTTACATAAGTGAACATATAGACCTCAAAATAAGGGATTTTTGTTCCTAAGAAAACTCATATTCTAGTGGTGAGGAAGAGACACTAAATAAACAACAACATCAATAAGCATTTATAGGATTTCGAAAGGTGATACCTATTAAGAAAAATTAGTACAGCAGAGGACGGATAACGGGGAGGGGAGGTGCAGGAATGGGCTGCAGTTTAGATAGGTCAGTCAGGGTGGGCCTCATTGAGGAGGTGCTATTTGAGCAAAGACTTAAAAGAGATGAGGAAGAAAGCCACATAGATATTAGTAAGGAAGGACCTTCCAGATAGAGAGAATGGCCACTGCAAAGGCTCTGAGGAGGGACTACATATGTGGAGAGGAGGGAAAGATGAAGACAGGGAGGGAAGGGCGAGGGGAAGGGAAGAGTGGTAGGGTACGTGACCAAAAAGAAGTTGGGTAGCACGTTGTTGTGTCTTGTAGGCATTTTGAGACATTTGCATTTTTCTTTGAGAAAAATAAGAGGCCATTGGAAAATGTGATAGAGGAGTAACACGACTCAAGGTTTAATAGGATCTTTTTGGCTGCAGTGTTGAGAATAGACTTTTGGGGAGGGAGACAAGTTAGCAGGTTCTTGTCTTTATTGAGGTGAGAAATATGGCAGCTCATTCAGGCGACGCCAGTGGCAGTGTAGATGTGGTTGGATTTTTGATATATGTTGGAAGTTGAGCCAACGGGGTCTGCTGATAAATTAAATGTAAAGCATAAGAGAAAGAGATAAATCAAGGATGGCTCTAGGGTTTTCGTTTAACTAGAAGGATAGATATTCCATTTACTGAGATGGGAAAGGTGGTGGGCAAAACAGACTGGGAAGGGGTAAGAGGAGGAATTTAGCTTTTGACATCTTCAGTTTGGAATGTTTATAGAAATCTAAGAGAAGATGTTGGGTATATGAATCTGGGGTTCAGGAGAGAAGTCTAGGCTGGAGATAGAAATTTCGGAAGTGATCAGCACTGAGATGCTACTTAAAGCCTGAGCGTGTTCACTGACTGCACACTCACAGTGCCTATAAAAAGGAGACTTTCCAAAGTCCTGTGAAAGGTGAGCTTTTCTTTTAAGCCAAGTTTGAGATTCCATAAAGATTAGCATTTTAAAAGGGATATTGAATGATGAATATATTCCTGGTGAAAAGTATCATTAAAAGAAAAAAAAATGCCCTTCACTATCATACACATCTCACCTCTGCAAAATAAATGGAAAGGACTCAGAGAATCCAGTTAATTTAGAGAATTAGACTCTAGCAGACACCAGTTTCCACCACCAGATGTTCTTTCTAATTTTTTCAACTGTTTCAAACTTTTGTGTCTTTGTTGCTTGCGACCATGCCCTAGACTGGCTTGCAGCCAAGATAAGAGGTCTCATAGGTTTGGTGGGCACAGGAAAAAATGATGCTCTGCTTAATAATCAAGCCTAGCTAACTGTTAAAATGCATGTATGGATTGTACAAAAGTAATCAGTAGATGCAACACCACAGGCCTGAAAGAGTTAGTTCTTTCCTCCAAGAGCCTAATGCAGTCCTAAGGAGTTTCCACATTGGGAGAATCTGGCTCAAAATAACATTCTACACAAGACTTTCTGAGTCAGAAAACTATTTAAAGAAGAGAGTGCTAAACCGTAATTCCAGTAACTCCTGGTAACTCTCTTGCATTTGAGCACCACAATAGCAAGGGTGAAATCACTATTTTTAGATCACACAGCAGGACGGGTGCCGAGAAGGGTAAAGCCGCCGTGCTTCTGCCTTTCGGCTGTGTGGTCAGGCCCTCTGTGACATGCCTGAGATGTCGACAACTGAATGACACCGGTTCTAGCACTGTCAAACTGACTTTCCTTGTGATTGACCTCCTTGGCACCAAGTCATGTAATTTTATTACTCCTGAGAGAGCGGCCCCTGTCGGGAGCCTTAGAAACAGTGCTTGAGTTCTCAGTGCCCATCAAAAGAGAATGCCAATTTTTTTAAATGTGTAGAAGAAGATTTTGCCAAGCCTAAACTTAATTTTTTTCTTGGAATAATTGTCCTTAAAACAGACACGAAAATGTTTCCTGTTATACAGTGACTGCCTTCTTTTACAGATACTTGAAAAGGACAGACAGATAAATATGAAACTTGTGCTTCAGCCCTTGGCCTGGGTCGGAGGCCGAAGGTCAACAGCTTGCAAAGAGATGAGTGGTACCACTCACTGTGAAAGGTGGAGACACACCTAGTGCATACTGTCAGGCATGCCCCCGGCTTCCTCCCCTTATAAGGTGTACTGTGGCCTATTCCTCTTCCCCTGTTCTGTTTAGCTCCTCCTCCATATGGAGGTTTGATCTGAGCTTGGGGAAAGAACTGACTGAGGTCTTGGGAGATGGGAGCCAAGAGAGCAGCGGGCACGACTCCTGGGCAACCGATCGCCCCTTCCCACTCCGGTTTTAGCCGTGCATATGTGCACTATTTGAGCACATATCACTGGTGAGCTGGGGATCTGTTCTTTCGGAGACCACAATCTGGGAACAACTTTTCTCATTTACATAGAGTAGAGGGAATACTAATTAAATCTGAGTATCTGCTACATACGCATCTATCTTAATAGCCTATGCTTCCACCAGGAAAGGAGGTGCTGAGTCAAGGGGCTTTTGGAGGTTCCTTCCTTCCAGCGCATATAACTCTGGTTTTAAGAAGATTGAGGCATTTGTTTGTGGGCTCACTTTACCATCATTTAAGATGGCTTAGCCTGGAGGCGGGAACCCTTGTGTTTGGGGGTCCCATGTTAAGGAAACTGTTTCTAATGTCCATGGAATTTTGTTTTCCAAACCAACAACCTGCTCAGGAGTTGTACAAGAGCAGAAGACACCAGCTTGCGAGTCCCGTTTCTAGAATTCTGTGCCGAAGCCTGGATGCATTTGGTTAAATGGGCCTTCATGGGCCACGCAGGTGCCCCTCAGGTTCTCTGGGATAACAACGCTGGGAATAGAACAGCCTTGGAAACTGCCACCAAGTGAAGAAAGGCTGGATGTGATATCCCAAAAGCACTCATTTGCTCTTTCCAGACCTCACAGAAGTTTGTTAAATTGAGAAAGCTCAGCAGGTGGTGTGTCTGAAATCCTTTTTTTTTTTTTTTTCTCTTTTGCACTTGATTCTTGCTGCTCTTGCCAAGGAACGATGCTTTCAAACTGACATAAAGACAACAGAAGCTGCTTGGTCAAATCTCCAGTCTCACAACAGAGGGTTGCTTCTCCTCAAGAGGTGAAATGTTAACGCTGGCTAGGCAGTAATTGCTTTCTAAGTAGTCCCACGCCCTCTCCTTAGAGGAGATTTTATTTAAATAGCCCTGAGGTCTGTGCCTCCAGCTAATGAAGAACTCTTACCTACTTTTAGTATAAATGCTACCTTCCCTGAAGAAAACCATGAAGTATTCTTCTAATTAAAGATTGAATGCGTCTTATTTTCACTTGCCTCTCTATAGAAAGAGAATACACACTAGCCTTCCCACAGTGAGCATTTCCTCACACCTTCCCTCTGTAAAGCCTAGCCCAAAGGTCACCTTCATTGCCTATCACCTGGATCAGCTGACAGCTCTATCTCATAACTAGCTTGTGGATGGCTGGGGGCTCCTATACTCTTAGCTTGGGTGATAAACGCTTATGGCTTTTTATACTCATATTTTCCAGTTGGGGCCTTTGGTTTTGACATTTCTTTTTGACATTCAATATTATTTTATATTAGTTTCAGGTGTACAGCATAGTGGTTAGACATTTATATAATTTACAAAGTGATCCCCACCGGTTAGTCTACTACCCACCTGGCACTATACATAGTTATTATAATATTATTGACTGTATTCCATATGCTGTGCTTTACATCCCCATGACTACTTTGTAACTACCAATTTGTACTTCTTAATCCCTTCACCTTGTAACCCGGCTCCCCCATCTCCCCTCCCATCTGGCAATCCTCAGTTAGTTCTCTGTATCTATGAGTCTGATTCTGTTTTGTTTGTTTATTTTGTTCTTTAGACTTCACATGTAAGTGAAATCATATAGTATTTGTCTCTCTCTGTCTGACTTATTTCACTAAAAGTTTTTTGCACAGCAAAGGAAACCATCAACAAAATAAAAAAGACATCCTACTAAATAGGAGAAGATATTCTCCAGTGAAACATTCAATAAGAGGGGGTTAATATCCAAAATTTATAAAGAACACATGCAACTCAACACCAACTCCCCCAACAAACAAACAAACAAACAACAACAACAAAACAATCTAATTAAAAAATGGGTAGAGGACCTGAATAGACATTTCTCCAGAGAAGACATACAGATGGCTAATAGACATATGAAAAGACGCTCAATGTCACGAATCATCAGAGAAGTGCAAATTAAAACCACAATGAGATATCACCTCATACATGTCAGAATGGCCTTCATCAATAAATCAAACAAGCATTGGTGAGGAAGGTGAGGATGTGGAGAAAAGGGAACCTTGGTGCACTGTTGGTGGGGTTACAAATTAGTGTAGCCACTATGGAAAACAGTATGGAGGTTCCTCAAAATTTAAAAATAGAACTACCTTTTGACCCAGAAATTCCACTTAAAAGTATTCATCCAAAGAAACCCAAACACTGATTTAAAAAGATGTGTTAATTGTAGTGTCATTTATAATAGCCCAGATATGGAAGCAACATAAGTGCCCATCAATAGAAGATTGGTTTTGATTTTTGCGCACCCTCTTCAGCCGCCTTCCCTTCCACGGGCTGTCCCCAGTCTAAGCCATCCATGGTTTGTAGTGCAGTTCATGACCTGCCTCCATACTTTGGTCCATGCTTTTTTCACTATTCAAATGAAATTAAAAACCATCCCTTTTCAAGGAGTAGTCTCTAGTAATACAGCAAAGTCTCTTCTAATTTACTTAATCCTGTCTCACTGGTGCGAACTTCATATCCAAAGTCCGTTGTGACCCAGAATGCTGCCTGTCTTCTGTTCTCTACCTGAATTCTGGAGGCCCCGTCAGTGCATGTCTCATATTGTTGCTCTGGGAGACTAGGAGGTACTTGATGCTGGTGGCTTTACCTCTTGTCTTTCTCTCCAGGACCCTACATAGTGCCTGGCAATGAAGTTTTCTTGAGTAGATGAAAACATGGAATATCCATCTTTGTGTCTTAGGTATTTAATCAGAGGATCTAGGCAGTGGGTTTGGGGGGAGGAGATGGGACTGAGATGAGGGGGTTCTTCAAACAAGACTACAACTAACTGAGCACTGGCAGCTGAGAGAAGTGGTCTGCAACCTCGATTTACGATTTTCCTCTTCTTCTCTTGCCTATTTTGGTCCTGTCACTACACATACCACCCTGGATTATCAGGGCAGCTGGAGTCAGGGATTAGAAAGCAAGAGGGAGGAAGTCAGGGAACTCTTGTGTGGAGATAAGAGGGAAAGGAGATTTTTCTGAGCAGCACTCAGGGTGTGTGGAAGGTGGTTTTAAGTCAATCAGGAGCTACTTGCTGGTAGAGAGCTCACAGTTGGGAGGCCCTAATTCCATCCAATGCAAGCCATAGACCAATGATGGCGGGGGGGTCCCCTCACTCTTTCCTCACAAAGCTCTGCTCTGTGTGAGATGATACCCACCATGCTGATTCTGTGTTCCCTTCAAAGAACCATAATTACCCTAAACTAGGACAGATCTGGGATACACACATCCTTTGACAATTGTCTTCTTTGGGGAGATTGCAGTATTCTCCAACCATTAGGCTTTCTGAGCTTGCGATCTTTCCTAATCCAATGCACACCAATGAATAGTTCTGTTTTTTTTTTTTTTAAAGGTTTTATTGGTGAATTAGGGGATGGGAACAGCACTGGGGAATTGGGGGGAAGGGGAAGAGATAAGTTGTTGTCGTTTTGTTCTTCAGTCTAGTTGTGGAGGACTTGGCTTCACTGGCCCAAGTTAGCGCCATCATTGCGCTCTTCCCGGGCGAGGCAGATCAGTCGCCGGCTTCTGGACTGCCGCTCACTGCGGCTGCTGGCCTCTCACGCTGGCTGCTGGCTACACACGGTAGCCCAGGGCAACCCACTGCCACAGGGGCTGCAGCCTAGCCGTTGCCGAGGACTCACGGCAGCCCAGCTCCAGGTTGAGCTGTTGTTCAGCATCTTAGCTGTAGAGGGCAGTGTCACTGACCCTCATATATGGGATCTGAACCGGAGCCCTTTGGCATCCCAAGCCAGTTCTTAACCAATGTGCCACTTGGCCGGCCCCCAATGAATAGTTCTTAACAGTCCTTCCCAGTTGGGCCCACTGTGTTTCTGCAAATTCTAAGGGTGGGGCTAGAAGAAAGGCCAATGTGTTTCAACTATTACCTCCTTTAGTTTGAACTTTTCATAGAAAAAAAAAAAGAATTCATTGATTATTAAAACTCGAGGTCACTTGGGCCTTTGGTTTTTGAGTGCATTCAGTGGAAGTATTTACTTAAAAAATGCATAAACACCAACTTACTATATGATATAGCATTGCAAGAACTCATTTCGTGTTTATGATTGTTAAATTTAAAAAAATTGAATGATCCTTTCAAAGTGAGTAATTTTTTATTTGAATTCTACATCCTTATGTATTATGTAACAATTAGTAATGATGTGATGGATAATTTTCTTTGGAACAGTTCCTGATTCCATTACTCAACTACTCGATCGACCAGTAATTATGAATCATATCTTTAATTAGCTGCTGCTCTTCAGAAACATATGAAAGCCAAGGGCATAAAGTAATTGGCATAAAAGTTTTGCTAATTAATTTATCTGTCCGTGTAAGTAACCAGGGCTAGAGTCTGGGGATCATTTATAACTCCAGGAAGGCCAGCCCTAAAACTCACTGTCGAAGGAGATTTATATTGGTGAGGTATAAAAAGACAACAAGCCACAAAATTGCATTATCCCCCAACTCTAACCATGCAGCCCATAACGTGCCATTCAGAGATGAGCAAAAAGTTCCTATTGATCCAATTCATTTTCATCATATCCTCCAGTGAATCTTTCAAATCTCTCTTGCTTTTTCCTCATTCAACATTGTAACAGTAATCAAGCACATTAAGCAATTCATTAAACAACAGCCCCGCTGACCACAGGGAGTACTGCAGCTAACATTCATTAGGCAGCCAATAACTTTATTTAAGTAGCAAAGGGCTTGGGAGTAAAAACCAGCTCCTTTGTCTCTCAGTACAGTGGCAAAGCACATTTCATCAGTGATCAAGGCACATGCTCTCTGGCCCACAAGGTGCTTTCAAATGAGGGTCTGTCTCTGCATAAAGCCCAATTGGAGTAGGGTTGAGGTGTCCTGATTAGGTTCTATCCTTGCCAAAAAGGCAGTCCAAGACTTAGCTCACTGTTGATCGGGGCTATGGAAGATTTATGTCTAGTCTAGAAACGGAATGTTCAAATATTGATATTTGGGTGCCAGATTTTCCGATCTGACTTTAAAAATGCTAAATGGCAGCTGCATGGCTTCAGAGAACCCTGGCTGGCTTTGTGTGGCAATAAAAGTGATGGATGCATTTTCTGTCTTGACAACAGAAAGGGAACTGGAATAACAAAAGCAAGTAGCACAAATTGTTTCTTCAAACCATAATCAGAGGCATCCTAGAGAAGTCCTCTGCATCTCTCTGAGGTTTGGGGGCAGTCCTGGGGAGATGGTAAAGGAAGAGGTGACTGAAAAAGTGAGACAGAGGCTGTACTTTTCATAGAAAGGGCACCTTGCCAGTATCTCTTGGGGTCTGGGTTTCTTGTATTTTTCTTTATCTGGTAAGCTTTTTCTTTATGGAACAACTTGAAAACATTGTTATATAGGTTAAGTCTTCATAAATAACACCATCCATGGTTAGAAGAAACGATTTTTTTCCCTTGAGGGGACCAAAGGGAATCCCTTTTCACAAGATATTATTTTATTGCCTGAAGAGCCTCTAGAGGAAATATATCAGAGAGTTGCATTTCTAAGACTTCTCTTCTCCTACCTCTAAATAGTGGGTGCTGTGTCAGGATTAAATTTTCATTTGATAAATTTTCCTCTTAATTCACAAAATATGCTTTTCTTCTACAACATTTAGTCTCATGGGTAAGGTGTGGGCATAATTCTTTCTAGCCCATATCTATTGATTAAGCTACTGACATCATGCCATCAGTAAATAAAATAAAATAAAATTGTCCTGGTTTTAGGCTCTACTCTGCAGTACAGCTAATAAAAGCAGGCTGCATAGCAGGGCTGATGTGTGATTCCCGCCCCTGCCTGCTGTGTTGGAGATCTGGGTGCAGCAAGGGGCACGTCCCTGTGCTTGGGTCATTGCTGAGATCTTTCTCTGAGATTCTGAGAAGGGGGATTTTATATATGAGACATAAAGCAGAGCAAGACCCTGGGCCAGACCAAAAGGAAGGGAAGTCTTTAAAAACCAGGTCTGGAGCTGGGAGAGAATAAATCACCTGATGCTTCCAGTAAACAGCAAAGATTTAAAATTGTCATCTTTAGAAAAAATGCTTTAAGAGAAAATTAACAAATGCAAATTTTACTTCCTCATGGATTTACAAGGAAGTCAATTTTGTATTTCTAAAACATCCACCTCATGTACATTTTGAAATCATTGGAACTGTACATAGTGATCATATACAGAATTTGGGGTTTCAAGTTGGAAAGAATTGTTGTGTCTCCTTAGTTGCACCATCAGTGCCGTGACATTCAGGCTATGGCTGAGAGCAAAGAAAGGAAAGAAAAAATAATTGTAACGCATCAAAGGCAGCATTGCTGAGGACATAGAAATCAGAGTGAAATGTGGCTTTACCTTGAGATTTAAATCCTCTTAAACCATGAATTGTTGTGGTTGAATTTATTTTTAATGCCAATATGCAGAATACAGTCAGATTCCCTCTCTGGGTAATTCAATGGTGTGATGTTACTTTCTTGCCTTAATGTTTAGAAATATTTCAGATAACCATTCAGGAGTCCTACTTAATAAAAATGTATAGGGATACTCAAAAGTTCTTTCAAAAAATTATTTTTTAAAACAACAGTCTCTGGTGACATTTGACCTTCTTTCTACTTAATAATAGAAAAGGTGAACATTGTTTGAATGCATAATAAGCATTATAAGTTCCAGGCACTATAATAACTGCTTTACATGCAGTATTTCATTTAATCCTCTCAATAACACAATGAAGCCAGTACTGTTATTTTTCCTATTTCAAAATTTATGAATCTGGGGATTAGAGAATTTGTATGATTTACCCAAGATCCAGTAGTGGCGGGAGCTGGCAGTATTAGCCTGGGGTGCCAATTGTGCTTATCTTTTGCTAGTTCCCATGTTCCATGACTACATGATGGTAACATGAAATTGAACTTGGTGAGAGCATTTGCACCAGGGAAATTACCAATGCTACAAATCAGGGTCCTTCATACCCCCAAATCCTGTTATTAAACATTTACAAGCATACCACTTCCAAGATCAAGCAAGGAGTAATTGGTAGGACCAGAATTTGAAAAAAAGTTTGCTTATATTTTTTAGTGATACATTAAACCACTTCACTAAATTATCAGTCAGTTTATGACTTTTACTGAGTTTTGTGTGTGTGTGTGTGTGTGTGTGTGTGTGTTTTCCTACAAAGTACTGCACATCATGGTTTGGAGCTACTATTGATTTTTTTATAAAAAGTCTGTGTCTTTTTGGGAGTGGAAACCCCAAACTGGGAACACATTTAAGGACATCTAGGTGGCTGACTGCTCATGCAGTCCCGCCAGACCAGGGGAAGGGAAGACTGTTTAATAGTCCTCGATTCTCAGTCATAGGTTCAGAGGCACAGATGAGGGGCTTATGTTTTCCAGAACTCCCCACTTGGTTGTTGACAGGCAAGGAAAGTTAAAGAGCTGAGGATTGCTAGATTTACCGCAATGTGGAAAAATAAAATAAAAACAGAGTGTAGACATAGATTGGACATCTCCTATGTGTAGTGATCCATACAAGTCCACTGCAGGGGTTAGAAAAGGAATAAGAAGAAACTGTTAAATTTTTGTTTAGATGTGTTATAACTATTGTAGTATGTTTAAAAGATTCCCTTTCTTTTGGAGGCATTGGTATTGAAATATTTACAGAGGAAAGGAAACAATGCTTGCAATTTGTTCAAAATAATCTGAGGGTAGGGGAAGTTGGGAATGGGTGGCAGTATAGATGAAACAAGATAAGCCATAAATCAATAATTTCTGGAGCTGAGTCATGGATATAGGGAGGTTCATTTTACTATTCTCTCTGTTTGTGTATTATTTAAAACATTCTATAATAAAAGGTAAAACAAAGAAACAAACCATTGGAATGCAGAGTACAAAATCTATGCCAAAACGATGCCAAAGCACATCTAAATACAGGTGTTAAAATCGGTAAAGGAACTTCAATGGAAACCTAAATAGGAAATGGTTAATCTTGACAGAGTGTATTCTGTAGCAAACATAGCTGAATAAAACAGTAGTATAGGACAAAAATGAGGAGCTTCAAGATAGTAAATAGTTATTTATGTCTAATGGATGAACTTTAAATATCAACCATTTTAACAGGCATGCTTTTATTATTGTTGTTGTTTCAAGTTATCAGTCAAGACTGTCACATTTGGTTTTCTTTTATCAATTTAATTTTCAAATTCAGCTTCCTCACAACATAAAGGAAGATGCACTAACACAACTTCTTCTAAACATCATTGATTGAACATCTCATGTAGCTTTCTAACAAAGAACACTGCATTAAAACATGATTGCCATTCTTTGTCATCCAAATACAGTATACATCTTTTAAAATGGTGAGATTTTAATAGCAACCAGTCACTACATTTAATAATAAAACTTCAATGTCAACTTTTTAAGTAAGCTCTTAGATAAGTTTGAAATCTTTCCCCCTAATAATTATTTCATTATTGATGAGTTTTTACTCTCTTCTTAAACCCATAAGATATAGAATTTTTCTTTTAGGGCCGGCCGAGTGGTGTGTTGGTTAAGAGCTGGCTTGGGACACCAGCTCTGAGCAGCAGGGCCCCGGTTCAGATCCCACATGAGGGCCAGTGATGCTGCGCCCTCTACAGCTAAGATGGTGAACAACAGCTCGACCTGGAGCTGGGCTGCCCTGAGTCGCTGGTGATGGTGTAGGCTGCAGCCCCTGCTGAAGTGGGCTGCCATAAGCTACCATGTGTGGCTGACAGCCAGCGTGAGCAGCCGGCAGCTGGTGTGAGCTGCCAAGAGCTGCTGTGAGCAGCCGTCCAGAGGCGGGCGACCGATCTGCCTCACCTGGGAAGAGCGCAATGATAATACCAACATGGGCCAGTGAAGCAATGTCCTCCATAACTAGACTGAAGAACAAAAGGACAACAACTTCTCTGTTCCCCTTCCCCTGATTTCCCAGCGCTGTTCCCCTCCCTCAATTCCCCAATAAAATCTTTAAAAAAAAAAGAATTTTTCTTTTAAACTCACCAATGTCATCTTAACTTGGAGCTCAGAGGTTCCTCAGACTTTGACAGCATTGTGTTTGAGCTGAGCTAGGGATTAAGGGCCTGATCACTGTTCTCTCAGCTTTGGCACTGACTTGTCTTGGTTTCAGCCACATACAATCACCCCATTTTAGATTGCTAAAATTAATTTTAAAAAGGTCTTAATTTTTCAGCCCTACACTGTCAATCAGCTGAAGGAGTTTATGCTGCTTCTCCAGCTCCTTTGCTTTGCTTTTCTCCATGAGGAGGACAATATTCTTCCCCTTCAGAGCGTGGGACTGGCAACGATATTGCCACAATTTCAAAGTGTTTTCTTACCCTTCATTTTTTTAATGCATCCAGTCCAACTTCTGTTACTCATAAACTCTCAGAGAAAGGA
Source organism: Hipposideros armiger (assembly GCF_001890085.2). Lineage (NCBI taxonomy): Eukaryota > Metazoa > Chordata > Mammalia > Chiroptera > Hipposideridae > Hipposideros > Hipposideros armiger. Next base: position 3,113,706 of record NW_017731431.1, read on the forward strand.
AAAAGGCATTTATCTTAAATTTGCAAACATTGTTTTCCTTTAATAGCCAACAATTATTTCTGATAATTTGGTGCCTTCTCTGGAACAGGTGCTTTGCTGGATGCTTTAAATACACGAACATTTTATTATTTTCTTTCTTCATATAAGGAATTGAAGATTAGGGAGACAAAGATGAAGTAACTAGTCCAACCAAGATTACAGAATACTGGAGGCAGAATTTGAACTCAGTTTCCCCTGACTAGCCTGGGCTGGTTTCTGCTGTTGCGTAGATTAATTAAACGTTTCTCCGTTGATTCCCTTTAGCAATAGTTTTCAGCTCTGCCTTTGCTTAGTCAGTATGAATTACATCAGAATAGTAACGTTTATTTAAAATGAATCAGAAAAAAATTGCTTTCTTGATAGGGATCATTATTTCATAGTCATCTTCAAGCAGCAACTTTCTCTCACCACAGCACTCAGTTAATTATCAGCATGGTAGTTTAATATTTGTTGAGCTGTCATGTTTCAACCTAGGTAATAAAACAAGAACCTACAGCGCAGTTTCTATCTTCAAGCTGTTTATAGGCACATGCACAATATGACATACCCTTCGTCTCCACAACCTTAACTTCATGAGATTAGTGCTCGATATTTATTTCTGCTTTGTACTTCGGAAGAACCATTTAAAGCCCAAGTGCAGGTCACTGGAGAGTAATAATTGTTAAATAAAGACTCATAAGGCAAATGAAAACTTTCATTCTTGTTACCTGGACTGGTGAGGTTGTCTGCACTGAGAATAACAGGGGGAGCACTGGCTTCTGTCTATGGTGGAATGTGAACAAAAGTGCAGAGAACAAATATGTTTTTATGAGACTGTGGCCTGGAGAGTAAGAGCAGCAGTCTAGTTGGTGTGAGGGCTCTGGAAACAAAACTGAACAAGTCAGATGGCTTTGAAGGAAAATCAAGCAGTCAAAGACAAATTTTAAACTAGGAGCATGTCAAAGATAGTTAATTTTTACAGTCATTTAAAACTGTTCTTGGGTAAATGTATAAAAGTGGGATAGAGCAGCAGCTAGAAATCCAACTATGGGGAAACCCTCATTTGGAAGTAAGGTCTTAGTAGGCAGTGTGACTTTTGGAGGTACTTGTAGAAGTAGCACAATTTGGGAACCACCTACATGGCTGTTGGTAAAAGAGAGACATACATATACAGTCATTGGGTATGTGTGATGGTGATGAGTTACAGACTGAGTGGAAAGACATGGTGAAGAAAATTAAGAAAGACCAGAATTCAATGTATACACTCCTAAATTGAAAAGAACAAGGAGACGTTCAGGCTTTATATGGAAGATGAGGGAGGACATAGCATTGAACAACTAGACAGAGGTGAATATTGGAAAGTAAATCTAGAAGATAGAATACAACTCATCAAAAATAAGGCCTCTCGGATTGGTTTATAGCTCGCTGTGAGTTAAGATGGACTTTCTGTCTAAAACGTCTCACAAGTGGCTGATATGCCAACATTTTTGTCACATTCTAGAAAACATAAAATGCTTCGTGTCCCTTCTTTCAATGAGATTTGGGATTAAAGACCGATGAAACTGTCCAAGTAGAACAACTATGGTGATTTTTTTTTTATTAGTGACAGTGAGAAAATATGATTAAAAAACATCTGGAATAAAACATGTTCTACTGATTAGATATATTCCCCTGACTGCCATATGCACAGAAATACATGAATTACATGTGTATATAAAGCTGTGAATATATCTTGGCATATCTCCTGGAAGAGATGCCAAGTTTTATAGATCTATCTATACATACACACATATAGACACACATATGTACATATTGCATACAGAGTTGTGTTATCTGGTGCTGAGATGTTTGTTTAGTACATTAGACACTAACAAGCTATTGAATAAGTAACATCAGAAGACAGTGCCAATTGAATCTTATGTGCCTGTCATGGTGGCCGTGCAGACCTGCCTCGAGGCAGGGAGCTAGGCTCCTGCTTAGTGCCAAGCCTGTGGATCCTGTGGCATGTGATAAACATTTGTTAAATGATTGCCTGACGGACTGACTATCTAGATGGCTTCTCACTATTCCTTCCAGTCCATCTGATACATGGCCAGGGTGGATTTTGATGTTAGACAATGCCCAGATAGTAGACAACTACTATGTGCATCCATGGTGCACATCCATGGTGTACAAACACTGTGCACACCCTCTCCCTCTAACTGCTAATTCTGAATTAGGTAAGACCTAGGCCCCCTTCAGTTTAATTACTAGAATTACCTAAAGAATTTTGTTATATAAAACAATGGTCCCTGTAACACAGCCTCTTGGCTGAGAAATTGGGAATGGTATTAGCACGTTCAAGCACACAAATTCTGTTTATCTAATGATCCTAAGAACCAAGTCTGAGGCAAACAGCATTCAAAGCAGTCAAGGGAGGATAGGGATTCAGCCTCATGTGTTGTTTCAAAATGAAATAAGACTTTTTTTTTGTTGAGATCCAAGAGGATATGTTGAGGTATTCTTTTTTCTTCTCTGTCTCTCTCTCCTTTTTTTTCACTTTTGAAGCTCTTTATTGATTCTATGATTATTCAGGGATATCTAATATTTTCCACATCCACTCTTTTTATTTCCTTTTGCCACCATATTTTCCCATTTTTAATTAGTCCATTGATTTTTAAGAGCTGCAAATGTCTTATAGGAAAACTTTCAATAACATCCTTCTTAGAAGCAATTCTTTTTTTGTGTCATTTGTGTTCTACATTTCCAGTGTATTTTACTTCTAAAATAATTTATGTAAGGAGCTACTAAAAATAGCAGCATCTGGGTTTCTGATTGCTTATTTCATCTTTGATGAGGGTTACTCCCAACCAAAGTTGTGTGTTTCTATTCCAGGCATCATAAGTAAATTCTCTAGGGTTTAACCAGGGTTTATTTTGCAGTTGAGGAAGTATTTATCCACAAATATTATTACTGGAGCATAAGTAGAGACTTTCTGTTTGTTAATTTAACTGATCCTAATACATTAGTGCCCTCTCTTAGGGTATGATCACATAATTACAGATATTCCAAGAATAATTACAGATATTCCAAGAATAATTATAAATCAATAAAAATGAATGAATATATTTCTAGATATGTGTTTTCTGTTTTTTTTAGAAGTAGGAATGTATGCTTATAGATAACTAATATATTTGCTATGTTCATGACACAATGCCACATACACCTATATATACTAAAATTGATAACATATAAAAATTGTTTTAAAATATTGAATAGTCATGTTTAGTATGAGATTGAGTAGAAAAACCTGTAAAATATTATTAAAAATTTTTTTGTAGATGATCTAAAAAGCTCTCATGTGAGCAAGAGAGGGACCTGGGGTCAGAGCCTCCATTTCAAAGAATCAGGTTATGTATATATTTCAGTAGTTTAAAACTGAGCTGGGGGAGCCACCATCTGCATACATTTTCCGATGTTTCTCTCAATGCAAAATTGCTTTATAACTGAAGTTTCTCATATCTTTATTTCAAAGTCATGACAAGTTTAGCCCTTACTGCATACCTGAGTTTGGAGCTGCTTGAAGTTTGAATTCTGTCACCCTAAACTCAGGGTAAAATTCGTGTGGGCTCTGGGTGTTTTTCATGATTCAGGGCTGGTTTAAAGCATGAAAGGCACAAGAAAGCCTGATAATTGGTCCACATAGGATTTATCATGTCTCTGCGGGGAGATATTCAGGAAGAGCTATTTCTCACCTATTCATGGAAACATTTCATGCGTTTCTGAGTTATGCTTGTCTAAAACTTATGTAAAGGGATTTTGATGGTGGCTATAAAACTAGTTGGATAGTCTCGTCATAGTTGTATATAGACTGAAGAAAAAAGTTAGTAATTAAATTTCAGCTCTGCTTTCAAAATGATAGTTCAAACTATCAGATAACTAGTAACCTTTTTACATATTGATCAGTAACAACAGAAAATGGTTTACAAATAACAGCAGAGGGAGAAAAAAATATCATGAAAAAATGCTTGGATCTATATATTATAATTCAGTGACCTTTCTGAATTTAAAACTCCTCCTCTCCGTTATTTTGCTAGCATGGTAGAATCATATAGAGAAGGCAAGTTTCTTTATACCAGGTTTTTGTTTCTTCCAGTCAGTTCTAGGTAACTCCCCCAGATCTTCCCCCCCAAACTTTATACATACTCTAGTTCCTACATCAAAGCACCATTGACTGAAACTGTATAAAATCCTTGGCCTCCAACCAGGGAAGGCCTAAATGCAGGAAAGTAAGGATAAATTAAAGTGACAGGGTCTCAGCAGTGGAAATTAGTGCAACTCTTCTAATTGCATGTCTAGCCTGAATGATGGGATACTTAATTCTTACACATCCCAGACAATTGCTTTATACTAACATGAGCTCTGGGAAAAAAGCAGATTCCACAGACATATGGAGCAGTAGATGGAGTGGAAAAATAAATCAGAGGCACTAGCTACTCCGGAAAAAAAAAATGTTTTATCCACATTGTTAATAAAGGTGTTGCCACAGTCAAGCAACGGTGGTATTGTCCTCTTGGTCCATCCTTTCCATAAAAACCGAACATTAAATAATGAAATGGCAGAGCTCCAACCTGCCTGTTAACTCTTGTGCTGCAAAACAACAACAGAAGCATGATGGGGAAAGGCATCGTTCCTTCAGTAAAAAGCAAGGATACAAGCCTAAATATGAATCCCAAGGGACAAATGGATCAGGAACAACAGCATCCTTTTCTCCCACTCCTCTAAGGACTGCTAATAAAAGCCTTCAAAACTAGCATGGGTTCTTATATCTATTTAACCTTTTGCCCCAAGAAGCAAAGAGCATCTGGTTAAGTGGAGAGTAAAAGCACAGCAACTTTTCATTATCAGAGCTCACAGGCAGAGTGTGGAGAAGCTGGAGCTGCCAAGCCTGGGTTAAATGCTTGTTGCCTTCACTGCCTGAGGCCATCTAGCGTGTTTAGAAATGATTAAGTACTGCAGCCTAGAAAGGACCTGTCCTGAGCGTTCATCTCTGACTTCCAGCAGAAAGGAGAGGCTGGCAATGACAGAGGCAGATGGATGAGTCTCATTAGTATGGCGAGGCAGCGAACCAGACTGCCTTCACAGAGCTGTCCAAAAAGAGGGAGCAAATTAAAATAGGATCTGGGAAAACCAATGAGCAAGTGTTTTAACTCTCTGCTACCTGGTTTCTTCCACTGGGAAGTCACATAGCTGGCTTTGCTTCCTCTGAAACGCTGCTGCACCATGAAATGAGTGAATGGCTTTGCAGACTCACACAGTTCCAGTCTGCCGTCTTTTGGCATTCTTTAGAAAATGACGCCTGCATTTCATACAGCAGAACAACGCAAATGATTTTATTCTTAAGCATGTGTTACTGCCACAGAACAGAGCAGGGTAGAAGGGGTGAAGGGGAGGGACTTCGACCTACAGAGAAGGCAAGAGGCCTTGCAGTTGGACTTGTAGATGCTAAGGAAGGATCAAAAACCTGCTCAGGAGCGTGGGTTCCTGTGAACTGGCTGAAGCCCCTGCTGGAGAAGTGGCCACTCTATCTTAGTTCTCAAGGGCATTATCTTTCAAAACGAAGGAAGTTTGGTTGTGTAGAGGGCTGCCGGAGCTCAGGTTTTCGGAGACAGAAAACATACCTGAGAGGGCTGTTCCAGGGGGTGAGTGGCTCATAAGATTCTGTGGTATTCTCTTTGTGTGGTTCTTGCATCAGAGTGTTTTAGAGGACCCAGGGCCAAGTTCAACCTACAGTGAGTTTTCTGAGTGCCATTGAACTAAGAGCAATGAATGATTCATTGAACAATAGACTTGATCTGATGAAAGCCTTCTGGTCTCCCCCTCTTCTGTTCAGTTGCTCGTTTACATCTTTGGCTTGGGATGGGAGGATAGGGTATCCTAGTGCTATGGGACACCCTTAAAGGTTTTGGCAAAAGTTTGTAGAAATTATTTACTTGTTCACGTATTCATTCAGCAAACATTTACGCTGTCCTTGGGGTGATAGAGGCCCAGGAACCAAAAGATGAGTAAGATAAGATACATTCCCTGCTTTCCTTTAAAGATCTAAATCTTGTAGGAGGAGACAGAGAAATAATAACCATGAGAGAGGTCTCTAGAAGAGGATAACATTACTCCAGGTGTGGAATGAAGGGTAAATGCTAATACACAGACACATAGAGTTGACCACCAAGGAGCTTATGATTCAGGGTAGGAGCCAGGTATGTGAACAACCAATTCTAGATGAAGGAGGAATGAAGAAAGTGGCAACTAGAGGTACAAGAACCTGGTGGTGAGGCTGGATGCAAGAGCAATTAATTCTGCCTGGGTAGGAAGCAAAGGCTCTCCAGGGCAGTTGGCATTTATGTCGCGTTTTGCAGGGTACACTGAAGGCATGCTCTTTAAAGAAATTTATAAATAAAGAAAAAAAAATTCAAAAAGAGATTTTTGTATATCCCTTTCCAAATATATTTTTGCTTGGTCAAGTTTGTGTCAATGTTAGGCCTTACTTCATCTCGGCTTGTTTCAGTTGATTGTGTGCCAAAGAAAGGAAACAGTCTGAAGCTCCAGGAGGAATCGTGAGGAATAAGTGTGGCCAAGGAGATGAGACTGGAATTGGCTGAACATCTTTTTGATGCTGTTTGGATTGTGTGCTTCTCTCATTATAGCACACAGAAGCTTCATTTGGAAAGAGCTGCTACTTTTCCTTCGAATGAATACCTTTAATTCATTTTCTAATTAAAAAAAAGCAAGAAAACAAACAAAAAAATAAATTATAAATGGCAACAAAACAAGACTGATCGGATTTTATCCAGCCTTGGGTAAAAATACCCTCTCCAAGTAATAAACTTGGATCAAAGAATCTAAAAAAAAAAAAAATTCCAGCTTGTGTACTTTTCCTGGGGAATCATCGTTTTTACAAATTTAAACTCAAACTAGGTAGATTTTTAGTGAGTTAAAAAAAGAAATCACAAAAGAACTTGCCCTAAATTTATAATGGTATAAGCTATGCATGGAAATATAATATATAAGCTATATAAACAAAATTATTTTTGGACAAAAAACATTATTCTGTAACTTACCAACCAAACTGAACATCCTGGTTGTAAATTTCACAGCTTGACAGTAACCTTTACCTGGAGTTACTACTTACAAATAATCAAAGAGCGTCCACATGTTGGTATACATACGCCTGAAATAAGTGCTTACTGATAAATAAGAAGGCATTGTGGGGGAGAGGGCTTCGTTATTCTTATGAAGAAGGATATAATATGTATGTATATATAATCCCTCATATCACTGCTGCTGTTCAGACAGACTTTGTACATATGTGTAACTCCTGTTGACATCAGGGCCTGAGTGGCTGAGCCAATTGACTTTGTATTTTAGAGTCGCTTCCTTATCCCACTCAATATAAGCAGAAACCATTATTCATATTTATCCTCATGTAAAATGTACATGGATAAATCATTTAACTAAATGTAAGGTGTCAGAAAATGGTTCATACAAAGAAAATAATATTATGCAGTATAAACTCCCATTAAGTAGTAATGTGGCTGACATTGATTGAGGGAGATTAAGTCTAAGACTCTTTTTTCTCATGACATTTGTTCAAATAAATAAAGGTAACAGCAGGGAAAAGTTGATGCTTTCTTCTCATTTTGCATATAAATTTTACCCGTGTGATATTTTTTTAAGCCACATTTATTCACAGTGCAGTATTACTGGATATATTACATGAATCCTGGATAGCAGTGATAACTGCCAGTAAAGCAAGGTCATAATTGACCTTTATCACTGAAAAAAGGTTGGCTACCTAAAGATAAACTTTCATGTTGAATTTGGAATGTAAAGAGGAGGGTTGAGGCCATGGAAGGAGCACATCTGAATAGAAATCTATGAATATTTCATGTCTGTTAAGAGGTTGGAAACTTGGCATGACATTATCCTGACCCCTGTCCTGAAATATTTTCAAAAGAATATTCTGATCAGCAGCAGACTTCAGCAGAGATAGGTTTTTCTTACTTAGTAGAAAAATTAAATCATGGTATAAAAATGTCTGTTCTTTAAAGCTGTTCTCCTCAATGAACTAAGCCGCCTGCTTATGTTCTGGAAGCACAAGGCTAATCAACTTACTCGCTGGAGCGACCTTACTAGTGTGTCACGTCCCTCCAGGTGTGGCTCTCTCACTGCCACCATAGCTGCTCAGCGGCCCCTGATCCCCACAAATGACTGAGAAGAAGTACTTCTACTCCAAACTTCAGTACAGAGGATTAGTGAAGACTCAGTGAACACGCATCTGATTAATTGGTTGTGTAGTCCTTTCTACCCCCAACGTACCTAGGTCCTGTCAGGCGGGAAATTAGTCAATAAAAAGTGATTCATTGAGAAATGAACAGGTGTCAAGTGCGATGCTAGGCCCCTTGAACATTTCAAATAATAATGTCAATAGCTAACACTAGTAAAGTACTTAATAATCTGCCAGGAGTTCCACTACATTTCTTAAATACATCACTTCATGTAGGTACCATGATCGGTACAGATGAAGAAACAGCCACCCAGAAGTCCAGACACTTTCCCAAGATCACAGAGTAGGTGATTGGAACTAGAGGTGACAAATTTCTTATCCATATGGTCTGGCAGAGAAGGTCACCACAGCAAGCAAACAGTGATTGGGAGCAATAAAGAAGTTGTGTGGTAGAGATCACATATGTGATAGGCAATCAGAGAAACAAGAAAAGAAAAGATAGAACAGGTAGGAAGAACAAACGCATACTGATGCAGAGTGCAGTGATCAGCAACAGTGTCTTGATGGGAAGCAAATAAAAATCGAGAATTTGTTCATTTAACTATGCTAAACAGCTGCTTGGTATATATATCTTGTATGATGAGGGCTTTTTCTGAACCATAGCATCCTTAAAAGTCTGTATGTGCCTGGTGTGGTCTTGGCAGTCTTCAACTAAACTCTTCCTAGAGACCAAATAAGACACAACCTGGAGCATTTATTTCAACCTGGAACTTGCTCAGCCTCCTGGGTGCCCCGGCCTGGCATTCAGTCGGTGCCTGATATGCTCTAAGGAGCGGAGGCAAGTCCCTGTGAGTCCCTATGCACTGATTCCTGGGGATGCCCTGGCTTCATTGGAAGCCTAGAAAGACAGTAAAGAATGGGGTGTGAGGACAGGGGGCTGAGGGATGAGACAGTTGGCATCATACTTTAGGAACTATTTGGACTTAATAAAGAAAGCAACCATAATATGCTTCTAATCAATAACCTAGACATATATACTTGGTGCATAATCTAGATAAAGCTGCTCCTTTTAGGTTGAAAATCTATACAGGAAATGTATGCAATGAGAACTGCAGAGATACAGCACTGAAGGCAGATCCACTAGAGGAGTAGGAGAGCCTTGGTGTCTACAGGCAGTGTGAAAATGGGTTTTAAGTGTAAAACTGGACTCTTTCAGGAAACCCATAAACCTGCTCTGGCCTAAAATTCTCCAGTTGGGCATAAAACCCAGCAATTTGTGTATACTTCTGGTTATGAGCTAACAGGTGCCTGGAAATGAAGAAACAAGTCATATTTCTATGATAGAGTGCCATGGAATTTCAGAGCCAATAAATTTTCTTTGAAAAAAAACCCCAAAAAATCCACACCATTCTATCACTATTGGTTTATAATAAAACAGAGCTTGACCTGCAAGTTAATAAAGAAAGCATGTTTACTAATGAAGCTTTATTCTTGTCCCATGTTAATTGCAAAATATCCATCTATCTCATTTATGAATATGTTAATTTATGTCAGAGAGACACAAGTTTTGAGTATACAAACTCTTCCTTTAATTAGATCAAAGGAAGGTCCATCTCAGTTTTTACAAGATAGATTCCAATTTTTAATCAGCAAAATAAGTTTGACTCCTAAAAGGCATCTTTCTGACAGTTGGAAAACACTAATTAACAGACGTAACTGTATTAATTGCATTATATCACTGAATTCTTATCAGTTAGCTTATGTTGCCTGCTTGCTAATGCAAACAGTTGTGGCTTGGTGAAGTCAACTTGTAAACGTCTTTCTCATGCTAACTAGCAATCAATGCATGTAAATTTTCTGATGTTTCTTTAGGGAATTTTACATAATAGATGTAGTCTCTCTTTTGAGTTATGCCCTGCTATTTAGTATAATTAGTCCTTAAAGCTTGCACCTATGGTATTATCAGCTCCCTGGGAGATAAAGAACATACTTTATTGGTTTAAGAACAAAGAATTATAATAGTTTCCATTAGGAATCCTTGTGCAACAGGCTAAATGGAAATCTGTGACCTACCGAAGAACTTCAAATTCATAACAATTAAAAATTTGTACCTTTGAAAGAATCCATGAAAAGACTTTAACAGAGAAAGAATGTCTGGGGAAGGCTTAGTGCTGTTGGCCCTAGAGACTATCCACCCTCTTTTGTCACAAAACCACAAGGAGAGCAGCCACGTTTCCCTGCTCAGGGTCTTCCTGGCACCCTGACTCCATCTTGCTTCCACAGACCTACCTCAGGCCCCAGGGACAGCAGCTCATTTTACTACACGCCCCCCCTTCTTAAACTACAAGGAAGGCTGTCACTGTGTGTTGATTACAAAAGTATTTTTGTGAGTAGGGCCATCCTTGTTCCTTCTTTCTAGGTGTGATGCTGAAATTGGTTCTCTTCTCACGCAGGTGACTGCAGGTGTTTTCAGGTGATCTGGACCACATCTGGCAGTGCTCTGGAGGCAAATTCCTTCATGTCCTGAGGGACATGTCTGCCTTGGAACCTCTTGTTAAGTAAGCCTTGATGATGGGGCCTTAAAATTTCTTTTCTGATATAAAGCATTTCCCATTGAAAATATGTAGGTTGGGATAGTCATAATGAGTAGCCTGTGACCATGAGACTGGTGTAGACAAAATAGGAATCATGCAGAGGCTAACAAGACATTGGAAATGGCTGCACTACAGTTCAGTCACACTCAGGGGAAGCTATTAGGACCTAATGCTGAATCCTGTAAATCCACATACAAGCAAAATCCTCCAGTGCTTGGAGAGACTAGTTCTGTAGATTTGCTCGGCATTAAGTCGCCTTACTTGTGTATGTCCAGTTTACTTTTCTGCAAATTTGTACCAGATCCTGACAAGCATATAAGTCTGTAACAGAGAGAGGAGTGAAACTGACATTTATAAAAATACCACCCTGCACTTCGGAGGAACCCAGGTCCACATGCACACACACTCCACAAACTAATTGTGCAATGCAAAAATGTCACTGTTTCTAGAGTAGGCATCTTTTTACATAAACTCATTTATCATCTTAGGATTATGGTAATTTAAAGGTAAATTTTCCACTTAATCTTTTCCCCTGTGTTTCTACTGTTTCTACCTCCCTGGCTTCAACTTAACTAGAAAACGCAAAAATAACAAAACTTAATGGATGGAGTTGGAAAAGACAATTAAATTGAATGGAGAAGGCCATGTCTTGGTGAGAAGGACAGCTGAAGGCTTTCTGACAAGGAGGTTTCATTGTAACCAATGGTTTCCTTGTAGGCATTCATTAAAACATCAGCTGTTTGAAGGTAAACCAATATGTCCCTTCGCCGATTCCATATGGGATTTCTCCACAGACCACTGAGTAAAAGAAGCCTGTGTTTAGGTATTTGGGCCCTGCAGGATCCCTGTTTACATCCGACTGCTAGGACACAGGCCATACACACAGCGCACTTCATGGCAGAACATTACTAACGCATGGTTATATACTCTAAGATGCCTCTGCTCTGGAAAGTACTGGATATGAAGGATAAGCTGTTTCCATGAACTCGAGCATACATCTCTAGATTTTGGCACTGTACAAAAGTACCAGAATTTCCCTGCAGCTGTAATATTTGCGTGTGAAAAGTTATATTCACTCAACTTTATATAGACTTGTCTCTGAGGGAAAAGCATATCCACTGCCAAGTCATTTAACCGAAATGGAAGCAAGTTCTTATTAGAATTTCAGCATCAAATTTAATTCTAAATGAGGCCTTTTTTTGAAAAAAAATCTTTCTTTTGCAGATTGGCTAGTTTGATTCCTTAGTCAGCTGCCCACATTATTGTATGCTGTTTATATATTAGACATTTGTCCTTAGAGGATACAATTGATACTAATAGTCATTCTAAATCAAACCTCGGTTGCTTTTCATTCTTAAGACTCTTACATAAATTTTGCTAAGTGAACACAAACTTTCATTTATAGTTTATCTTGCAATGGATAAATATTTATAGAGACCAATTATGTGCCAGAAACTTCTCAAATGCAAAGATAAACATTGCCTTCACATTTGATGAACAGATAGATCTAAAAACGAGTAAGGTAGAAGTAAAAGCATTACGGAGGGCACTTGTGAGGGATGGTTGGCCAAGAACTGATTAATTAATGTTCAGACATCTCCTGAGCTACACTCAGGCTGAATAGCATATTGCTGGTCTTCACAAACAGCACACCCCTATGCATCTTTCACCCCAAAACCAGAATGATGAAATGTGCTGGTCTTCCTTCTATCTTTCAGCTTTCCTTTACTGAAAAGGCCAGGGGATTGAGTGAGATCCAACCAGGGGACATTTCAACATCTCCCAGTTGGATTTCTGGGTCGGCTGCCTTTTCTTTTAGCAGTGGAAGAGCTCAGGAAGGGATACTAATAGCACATGCCACCAGTCCCTCAGGGACCTGTTCTCACCAGCCCATCAAAGACCGACTCTGAATGTCCCATTCAGGATCCTTGAAGCCCCCTGACAGCAACCTGCTCTCTGTAGGACACACCCACTGATTACAGGTACTGCATGTGACTTAGAGCTCCTTGCAGGCTAGGGCTCATAACGTAAGGACCCAACTTGTTTTCGGCTTCAATTACTTCCTTCTCTCCAACATTTTCTGGAAAATTCTCTTTCATAAAATCAATTGTTGAATCTCATAGGATTTTATTTACATTTTTCTCTTGTCTGTTTCTTTCCTTCTAATAACAAGGAGTTTACATGGGGACTTATTGTCATCATTTTATTTGAAGAGAGAGTTCCTCATTCATTTGTTTATATTTTCTCTTCATTTCCAAAAAGAATTTTTAACAATTATGCCACCTGTCTTTTTATTTAATGATTATTAATTTAAAAAAAATTCCTGATGAAAGGTTTTCTTTTAATAGATGAACATATCTCTTCACAGCATTTCAACATGGCATTTTATAATGAATTTGTTAATGAGGCCAACAAGTTTAAGGTGTTCCTTTCAGCATTTAATTCCTCATATCCAGATACAGTGAGATTCTCTATTTTTTTGTTTTGAGGAGCCAGGATGAAGTCGTTGTTGTGAGATGGAGAGAACATGGGGTTTGGAGCTATTCGGACCTGAGTTTGAATCCTGATATACCCACTGCTATTTACTGGGCACACAACTTAGGTTATTCAGCTTCTCATCTGTAAAACTGAGATGTCATTAGCTACTTCAGAGGTTACTTCAGGGAGATGTGAATATTGAAGTTTAAAAATTATAAAAAACAACAACACTTGGAAGAGTGAGCACTCAATTAAATTAGAGCCTCCCTTCCTTCTTTGTCACTTCTGGATTATTTAGCCTAGTAAGATGGGATATCAGCTAACTCTCTGTGTCTTCAGGTGACAGTGAAAAAGACCCTCAAGTAGCTGAACCCCACTCTGGCATATAGACTAAGGCCCATCTTTGCCTGGGAATGCAGCGTGGGCGAGGACACTATGAGTGACACAGGTTTGGCCTTGGCTTCTCCCCTACTCTGAACTTGGAGGGGTACTCAATGGACCTCCCAAGTCAGGCACTGCTGGAGTGTAAGGCTTATAAAGGGACCCAGGGAGCAGAAACCCAGTCCTTCTTCCCCTCTAGAAAACCCTACAGGAACTGTAAGGATTACAATTCATAATTCCAGAGTAGGAAAAAATGACATCGATCTACAAAACCCATTGGCTTCTACATTTTTGCTATAGGGATAAGTCTAGTTACGGGCAGTGATATGACTGGCTGAAATGGAAATGACTTTGTATTATTTGTTCATTCCACAAATATAACATTTACAGAGGACCTATTTCAGTGCCAGGCACTGCCAAAGTGTAACAATAAGTAAAAATAAACAGGGTCCTTGCTGTCACCGAGCTTATGTTTTACTGAGAGAGAAAAACAGCCAAATGATCACACAAGTAAAGGCAAACCTAGAATACTGATAAAAGCGTAGATGAGAGGTACACAGGATACTGCAAAGCTTGTAATAAGGAGATTTGAACTAGTTGAGGACTAGATGAGAGTGGGGTGGGTGGGCAGGTAAGGAGAGTAGAAGGTTGAATAAGGGCTACTTTGGCAAAGCGTAGAGGAAAGAGCAGGGGTGTGACCCAGGGGCAAAGGGAACAGGGTGGGCAAGGGAATCCATCTGAAAGCAGACCCGAGTGGCAGGAGTACAGAGATGGAGAGCATGATGTGTGAGATGAGGCCGGAGAGGTGGGCAGGACCCAGGTTCTTCAGGTCTTCACAGGCCATTTATGCATTAGAGCTGCAACAGCACAGGGAAGTGAGTGGAAGCATTGCTTTTCAAGCCACAGGGCTTGGCTTTCAATCCTGCTCTGCTTCTTCCTAGCAGTGTGACATTGGGCACATGGTTAACCTTTCTGAATCCCAGTATCTTCAGCTTCATAATGAGGTTGATAATAATAGTACCTATCTCATGGCAGTTTTATGCAAATGTAATGAATTGGTCCACGTACAAAGCCCTGGGGATAATGTCTGGCACATAGTGAGCACCGTGTAAGTGTTAGCCAGTATTATTATTTTGTCATTTATCTTAAGGGCGATGGGAAGCCACTTGTTTTGTGTTGCTCCATGGAGAGCATGATCAATCCCTCACCTCGATTTGGTTTGCATGTTAAGACTGATGATGCTACACATGCACCAACGAAAAGAGCAGGAAAAAGTTTATTACACACATAGTGAGGTTTACTAGGAAGAGACGAGCAGGCACCCGAGTCACTCCAAAATGGCTTGAGTGAAAGGAGAGATGAGTGGTATTGCTTTGAACTGCGGTTATAGAGGGCAAGTCTAGGCTGGAGATTCCCATCTATAGGCCAGGCTTCCATGGTTTGAACTTCTTCACCAGCACCAAAGGAGATAGTGCTCAGGTTTTGTTATCAGCTTACCTAGATCTGGGGCAAAAGAGAGGAAAGAGGAGAGGTAGGGCTCAAAAGCTATCAGTGGTCCAACATAAAAAATGGAGTCAGACTCTTTATTCTACCACCTGTTGACAGAAGAAATGTCCAAACCTGTAGAAAAATTTTATAAGAGTTTATTTTAACCAAAACTGATGACAATTGCCAGGAAGCAAGATTTCAAATGCTTCTGAGAATAAGTTTTGCACTTTCTTTTACGCATTTGAAATTAAGGAAGGAACGTAAGGAAGAT